>NW_022990024.1:79062-152442 GCF_902827175.1 Gymnodraco acuticeps | reverse complement strand
CAATAAAACCTGTGGCGAAATCATCGACCACATAGCTCATGAGCTGAAGAAAAAAAATGGCAAAAGACATTACAGAAAACCAAAGAAAACTCTGTGTTTTGGTCGATGAATCTACCACTATTAGTGGTAAAACGGTGCTTGTTGTGTGTCTACGCTCAGCATTAGCTGATGCTGAGCCCGAAACGTTTTTTTGGGAGCTGATCGAGTTGGATGGAACAACGGCTGATGACATCACAAAGGCGTTAATGGAGTGTCTTGGAAGAGATTTTAACGAGGACTTTTTAGGTCAGTGTTTCGTTTCTTTTGCATGTGATGAGGCTTCAGTCATGCTAGGGAAGAGAACAGGCGTTGCTACCCAGTTGTGTAGTAAATTCCCAAGCCTGTTTGTGTGGCACTGCTCCAATCATCGAGCTGGCAGTTGGGGATGTGGTCAAGGAGGTCTCAGGGCTCAATCATTTCCAGATCTTTTTTGACAAACTCTATTCCTTGTTCCATGCCTCCCCCAAAATCAGAGGCAGTTAGCGCAGTGTGCGCAAGCAGTCGGACAGCGTCTCCTGGTGATAGGGCGTGTTTTGTCCATCCGCTGGGTGGCTTCAAGTGAAAGGAGCGTCAGAGCAGTCTGGGAAAACTACCGAGTGCTTCATGATCACTTCACAAATGCTGCAAACGACACGAGCAGGGATTCCAGAGACAGAGCAAAGTACAAGGGCCTGGATGATGTGCTCACATCTGCAACGTTTGTCAGCAATCTGGGACTGATGTACGATGCGCTCACAGAGCTCAGCGACCTCTCTCGGCAACTCCAAAAAAGAGAGATGACACTGCCTACAGCAGATAGGCTCTTAACTCGAGAAATACGAGTTTTTGAATCCATGGTCACCATGCCTGGCCCACACATGACTACAGTTCATACAGCTCTAGCTGAGAAGTCCTTCAAGGGTGTTGACCTGCGTGAGAATGGCAGGCTTGTACAGATTCATGCAGGTCAGTTTTTCCGCAGTATGGTAGAGAATCTGAGACACAGAATGACTTCCACAACCTCCTCTCATGTCAGCACAAGAGAAATCCCATTACATGGCCGGGAGGCCCGGGACAATCAGCTAATCCAGGACATGAAAGTTATCCATCCTGGAAGTTGGCCTGAAGAGGAGTTAGACGTACAGTATGGGGACGTAGAGGTGCTACGTTTGTGCGAAGTGCTGAAAGTGGACAGAAGAGAGACTGTTCAGGGCTTTCGCGAATACAAGGAAACCAGGGCATCCCGTACACCTGCTGCCATGGAGCCTCTACTGAAAGCAGTCCGAACCATCGCTGTCTCCACTAGTGAGTGTGAGCGGGCATTCAGCTGCATGAACGATATCCTTACTGCAAAAAGGAATGCTCTCTCTGTCAGCCGACTGTCCAGCCTGGTTTTCATTAAATGTAATGGACTAGGACAGTTCAATCCGGAACAGTATGTGAGGTCCTGGCTGGCAAAGGGAAGGAGAAGTGCTGATGAAAGAGCCTGTCCAGCTCCAGCCCCTGATACTGATGTCCCCAAGGCCTTCTGGAGCCTTTTCTAACAATGTGAAGTATATTGCAAAGCAGCTCACCCAGTGAGAAGACTTTTGGCATAATGTGCCGATTTGTACAGATCCTGGAGATAGAAGGACTTCAGACCAACCAGGGAGTTATCTGATCAGCTTGGTGTTCAATGTAACTCTTTACCATGGCTCAGACTTTGTTACTTGCAGTTACAGTTTCTCATTTTAGATTGTGCAAATTTTGCATTTCTTTTTACATGTTCTTTGTTCGCGGATACAAGCGGCCGAGATGGGTTTTCTCCGCAGGGTGGCTGGTGTCTCCCTTAGGGATAAGGTGAGAAGTTCGGTCATCAGGGAGGGACTCGGAGTTGAGCCGCTCCTCCTTCGCGTCGAAAGGAGCCAGTTGAGGTGGTTCGGGCACCTAGTTTAGGATGCCACCTGGGCGCCTCCCTAGGGAGGTGTTCCAGGCACGTCCAGCTGGGAAGAGACCAAGGGGTAGACCTAGGACCAGGTGGAGGGATTATATCTCTTCGCTGGCCTGGGAGCGCCTTGGGATCCCCCAGTCAGAGCTGGTTGATGTCGCCAGGGAAAAGAAAGTTTGGGGCTCTCTGCTGGAACTGCTACCCCCGCGACCCGACCACGGATAAGCGGGAGAAGATGGATGGATGGATGTTCTTTGTTCATGCTCTTTATCATTTTTCTGAGTTGGAAAGTTAGATTGCATCATAGTTTACTTTATACATATTTGTATTCTTCAGTGGTGAAGTATATTGCAAAGCAGCTCAGCCATGTGAGAAGACTTTTGGCACTTTTTCGTTTTCTGAGTTGGAAAGTTAGATTGCATTCAAAATGTACAGAAATACTTAATTTTGTTAAAGCTTTTTATAAAAAATGCTTCTGACCAGAGCTTTGTTTCCTTGTCATTAATGTTGAACACCACCAGAGGGGCTCTCACCTGAAAGGTCTCTGCTTCATGTGTCTTCAGCAGAAGATCTAGACTTTGATTGCTATATTTTCAGTTAATATTGACCTTACTGAGCTTTAGCCATATCCGCTGCCTATCATAAGAAATGTTAAGTACAGTGAACCTTTCTAAAATATACAGTAGTAAAGAGACAAACCCACCAGCATTATAGTAGCCAAATTCTTGTTTGTGGGCTGTATATATAAAATTGACTTGAAAAAAGTTGCTGATTTTAGAGTACTGGCACCTTTTTCATTCCAATTCAAGCACTGCTGTTGATACAACTACAGGTCAGGAGCTGGAGAAAACTGTGCTCTCACTTCTCCAGAAGAATGGCCTAGAGCTGAAAAATGTGTATGGCCAAGGCCACGATGGAGCAGCCAACATGAGTGGCATGTATAAAGGTCTTCAAGCCAGAATACGCGCACACAATGAGAAAGCCCTCTATGTGCACTGCAAAGCACACTGCCTAAATCTGGTCCTGGTGGAAGCTTCAAAGTCCAACAAGCATTTTATCACATTCTTCAACATTGTGGAGAAATTATATGCTTTTTGCAATGGCTCCCCAAAGCGCCATGCTGCCTTGGTGAAGTGCCAGCAGTCTCTGTATCCTGGACAGCGTGTTCTGGAGCTCCAGCAGCTGTCGGATACCCGATGGGCATGCAGGGAGGCAGCACTGAAGGCCCTTCAGAGAAATCTGAATGCTGTTTTGAAGCTCCTTGATGACATCATTGACATCGATCCACCTGACCTGGCCCGAGGTGATGCTCAGATGTACAGACATGCGATCAACTTCCTATTCCTTCTCTGCCTGGAAATTGCCACGCCAGTGTTCAAAGTCACTGCTGTGGTATCAGATTCTCTGCAGGAAGAAGGCTTGGACCACTCCACTGCCTACAAGGTGATTGATGGTGTGCTTCGCACATTGCAAACCATGAGATCTAAGGAGAGGTTTGGGGAAATATTTAAATGTGCATCAGAGAAGGCAGAGAGCCTCGACATTGAAGTACCGACTGAAGTGCCTGGTCAGAGGAAACGGAAAGTGCCAATGCGTTTGCAACACGGCCCAACAGTGTCTCAAGTAGATGCTCAGTTTGAGTCTGTGGAGGCATACTTCAGGAGTACTGTGTACTACTCCTTTCTGGATAGTATGACTGAACACAAAACCAACATCAGCCGTTAGCTGTTAGCACTCAGAGCTCACAGCTCCTCATATCTGTTCAGAAACTAGACAGAAGTTAAACAAGTACAAACCACAGACTGTCTGTGTCATGGAGAATACAGTCGCTGCTTTATTTCTGTCTGGAGGCCGTTGTTGTGAGTGTGGACGGTCGGAGCATATACAAGACGCCCGCCTGGCGGAAACGCTGAAATTAGGAATATATTGTGATGAAGTGCACACTGACCTGAGCTCCAGGGGTCTCTTTCTTCTTAAATTGATCCATTTAGTCAATGTGATGCTAAGCAGAGGAGAAAATGATAGAAAGGTCAGATAGTTATTAACGTTACATGCAAATGACTTTAACCATTACGATAACAAGTTATTATTATTAATATAATACAAATATTTAGATGTAATTCATCGTAATCTGTGTAGCAATTTACAGCTTGTTCACTTTTATTTCATTAAAATGACTTTATTCACATAGAAAGTGACATTAATGGTTGTTTGAACCATGGTTATAACTCTATCTGTGTCATTACCTATCACCAAGTTAACACAGAAAGCAAACATTAGCTAGAGAGACTGTTTAATGTACTCCATGTATACAGTATTTTCTGTATATTGTGTATTCTTTAGATACTCTAGTGACATGTGTCCTGTGTGTAAACTTGCTGCTAATGCTCAATTTGTATTATATCTTATTGCATCTTTTAAATATGTTTAACTCGTGTAATGCCTGAAAACACTTCTGCTGTGACACAATCATTTCCCAGTTTAAGATAAATCATTATTTAAATGAAGTATAACTATTTATCTAATGAGCTAAACCGTCACTTAGCATTAGCTGCTAACTGAAGAACCCCATTCATTTCAATGGGAAAAATGCTACGTCACGGTCAATGGCGATGCTAATAAGCTAGTTAGCATATATTTAAAACCATATCTATGGTAAAGAGCACCAACACAACAACTCAAACTGTCTTAAAGACAACTGGTGTAATAAATAACTAACAAAGTCAGCTGAGCATTACAAATCAATTGTTACTCACCCAGAGCCGAACTGGAATAATAACTGTAGCTGTTAGCCGATAGCTTGTAGACTTTAGCTGTTAGCCGATAGCTTGTAGACTTTAGCTGTTAGCCGATAGCTTGTAGACTTTAGCTGTTAGCCGATGGCTTTTAGACTTTATTTAAAGATAATTTGAGACTATTTTTGGCGCACATTTCAAGTTTTTTTGTGAGTTTCTTTCTTCCAAGATTACAGCTGTTGTGTTGAATAAGATAACTTCTGATTCGTGATGAACTGTAAGCTAAGCTAACAGGTGTAAATACACTTAATGAAACCTCTGTAGGTGTTTAATCCACTCACTTCGTCTTCACCTTCGTCTCTCGGTTTTTGGCGAATTGCAAATAATTTTAAAGGTGCATCTTCTTCTTCTCTCGTTTTTGGTGGATTGCAAACAACTTGAAAGGTGCATACCGCCACCTACTGTACATGAGTGTCTTGGCTTTTAGCACCATAAGCTGTTAGAACCGTTAGCTGCTACCACCGTTAGCTAGTGATGGCAAAATGAAGCTTCGAATGAAGCGTCGAACCACTTGGACAATTGTGTCAGAAATAGGTTCATTTCTCGAAGCTTCAGTTACAGCGACCTCTCCTGACGAAGTGCAAGGCTGCAGTGGGTTTAACGTATCTTTGCCTTGAAAAATATTCGACACTAAGACTGAATATCATGTTCTATTTGCAATTAAAGATTGATAATTGTGTGTATTGGGTTATTGAGAAGAGACTAGAGAGTGTTGGACATTTTTTTGGGAGGAGACGGCCTTTTAACAGTTATTAAAGTATTAAAGTTGAAAAGCAATGATTAAAAGTACATCCATTCCGGGCTTTGAACCAGCTGAGCAGGGGACATCGCCGCATCAGGGCAGCCGGCTCGACCCACTGGGCTATCTATTCCTTAAAACATTGGACTGTTTTTATATTCCTGATAATTATCTTTTTGTTCAGAACTTCTCCACATTTCGAAGTGTTTCCCGAGCCAGAACGACCTATCTTTCTTCCTGGCTTGCTCTATAATGATATCAAATGCAATACCAACAACAACTCAAATGCAAACTACGACAACAACCCACACATTGCGCATTGTTTAGAGTGGTCATAAAGTGTTGAAGCGCTCAAATTCAAAACTGTTTCAACCTGTCAGAATCGACACGAGGCAGTACATTGAATCGCGTGAATGGACCGTGAACCAGTCAAGTGATTCATTCAGGAAATGAAGCAGTTGCTGGTTCGGACGTCACATGTCACGTGATTTGAAGCAGTTGCTGCTTCTGACGTCATATGTCACGTGATTTGAAGCAAGCTTCGAAGCACTGCTTCTATGAAATAGGAAGTCCAGGGTTGAAGCTCCGTTCGAAGCTTCAGTGTCAAACTGTCATCACTACCGCCACCTACTGTACATGAGTGTCTTGGCTTTTAGCATAAGCTGTTAGAACCGTTAGCTGCTACCACCCTTAGCTGTTACCACTCACTGTAAAGCCCGTTAGCACCCTTAGCTGCTAACAACGTTAGCTGCTAGCAACATTAATTGCTTGCACCCTTAGCGGCTAGCACTGTTAGCTGTCAGCACCATTAGCTATTAGCCCGTTAGCTTCTAGCACCGTTTGCTGTTAGTCCCGTTAGCTGTTAGCTGTTAGCCCCGTTAGTTAGCTGCTAGCTTCCAGCTCAGCGACCAACACCGTGAGGGTCCTGTGAAGTCTAATCAATCCAATGTACATTTTGATTTGGGAACCTTTTTAAAAACTCGTCACACATTCTAAAATTAGCTAGTCCTAAAGGGTTTTAAGTCTTTAACTGTTCCCTCGCAGGCCTAGTTGAGTAAATAGCAGTATTACATGTTCAGTTTCAAACAGAATGCATTTGCTAATATTCAGTATTAAAGGGTAGTGGGTTTAAGGAACCAACAGTTTGTTAATTGTTTAAAAAGTTAATAAGAAATGGTTTTAAAAGCTTTTTAACAATTGTTCACGAGTCATTTAAATTCATAATATTATACTGTGATATTTCCTGTTTTAATGTTACAAGTTTCGTTCTGTCTAAATCCCAAATAAATGTACTTTAATGTGATGTAAAAGCAACACATCTACCTATTTAAGAGGCTGGAAATGGCATTTAAACACATTTCTTCAGAGAAAACCCCTTTACAGTTGATAAATGATCTCTAAATGTGAACTTTCCATGTTTTCCCCCTTAAAACACTCCTCCTGCTGTAAACTCCATGTGAAGAATCAAAATCAGTGTTAAAATAAATTCAGATGATCTAAAAACTCTTCTTTTCCCACACATTCATCCACACATTTCATCTCCCATTAATCACACCTGACGCCGAGTCTTTTGAAAAAGCCTGGTGATGGTTTATTCATTTTAATCACTATAGAATACATTTCAGGTGCAACACATGCCACATGTATAAAAGAATACAGTCACTTGTATTATGATTTTTCCATATTTGATATAAACATTTACGAGACAAAGAATCGGACACAGTGACCGGACTGAAATGTCTTAAATAATACAAATATATATCGAGGGACGGTGAAAATCCTCCGCAGGCAGACTCTCGGTCCACGCCTGCAGAAAAAGACTGAATATGGGGAAGCAAAGAACTGTTGAAAGAGTATTTCTGAATTAAACCTCCGCCTCTTTCAAGAGCTTCGTGGTCTCCTCTCTCGAGGGTCCTGCGTCTTGAATGATTGTTGCAAACAGAATAGATTTCAAGACTTTTCAATCAAAAGTTTCTCCTTTTTTACAAAACAGTTTTCAGGAATGCAGTGTGTCCAGTAAACATATAGGAGGTGTTTTTCCTCCATCTTTTATTTATTTTTGCTGCATTGGAAGTGGAGTCGAGCTCCCAGCAAAAAAGGGTTTTTCTTTTCTTTCTGTAAACATGTTGATATGTACTGAGTTAACTTTACTGAAGTCTATCAAACAAGCAGCCTGGGAAAAAGCAAGAAGCCAATTTTAGGAGTGATTTCATAATGCACGAGTTCTGCATTTTAGCATCTCTTGATTCAGCGGCAGCAGTACGAGGAAATGATCATGAAGAAGGAAAAACTGCTCCATAAATATATATATTTCTGCCAACATAAGTCACTGAAGCGTAAAAAAATATGACATTTACAAGGATGGAATATGAGACGATGGGCTCCTGGGCACAGACCTGTTGTTTGTCTTTGCATCTCTTTGTAGTCATTGTGTGTCTCTATGTAGTCACTTTAAGTCTCTTTGTAGTCATTGTGAGTCTCTATGTAGTCACTTTAAGTCTCTATGTCGTCACTTTAAGTCTCTATGTAATCATTGTGAGTCTCTATGTAGTCATTGTGTGTCTCTTTGTAGTCATTGTGAGTCTCTATGTAGTCACTTTAAGTCTCTTTGTAGTCATTGTGAGTCTCTATGTAGTCACTTTAAGTCTCTATGTCGTCACTTTAAGTCTCTATGTAGTCATTGTGAGTCTCTATGTAGTCATTGTGTGTCTCTATGTAGTCATTGTGAGTCTCTATGTAGTCATTGTGTGTCTCTATGTAGTCATTGTGAGTCTCTATGTAGTCATTGTGAGTCTCTATGTAGTCATTGTGAGTCTCTATGTAGTCATTGTGTGTCTCTATGTAGTCATTGTGAGTCTCTATGTAGTCATTGTGTGTCTCTATGTAGTCATTGTGTGTCTCTTTGTAGTCATTGTGTGTCTCTATGTAGTCATTGTGAGTCTCTATGTAGTCATTGTGAGTCTCTATGTAGTCATTGTGTGTCTCTATGTAGTCACTGTGAGTCTCTATGTAGTCATTGTGAGTCTTTATAAAGTCATTGTGTGTCTTTATAAAGTCATTGTGTGTCTTTATAAAGTCATTGTGTGTCTTTATAAAGTCATTGTGTGTCTTTATAAAGTCATTGTGTGTCTTTATAAAGTCATTGTGTGTCTTTATAAAGTCATTGTGTGTCTCTATGTAGTCATTGTGTGTCTCTATGTAGTCATTGTGTGTCTCTATGTAGTCATTGTGTGTCTCTATGTAGTCACTTTAAGTCTATTTGTAGTCATTCATTGTATCTTTGCAATCATTTAGTGTCTCTTTCAAGTCATTTTGGTTTTATTGTAGTTGTTTTACGTTTCTTTGAAGTCTTTTTGTGTCACTTTCTAGTTGATTCATGTCGCTTCGTCATTTTGCATCTGTTTGCAGGAGCTTTGTCCCTTTGTTGTCATTCGTTGTATCGTTGCAATAATTGTACATCTCTTTTTAGTTGAGTTGTGTCTCTTTCTTGTCGTGTTACATCTCTTTTTGTAGTCACTTCTCATCTGTAAGCAGCCAATTGTTTCTGTTAATGTCTCTTTGTGGTCGTTTGTTGTCCCATTTTCGTCATGTTGTGTCTCTATGTAGTCGATTTCCGTTGCTTGTCTGGTCATGCTGCATCTCGTTGTCGTAGCAGTGTCTCTTTGTCGTCATTTGTTGTATCTTTGCAATCATTGTGTCTCACTGTCGTCGTTTTCTTTCTCTTTGTCGTCGTTACGTCTGTTTGAGGTCATATTTGAGAGTTGCCCCTGCTTTCTGTGCCCGGGAGACCCCGCTCAGTAATCCCTCTGTGTGTGTGTTTTAATGTGAAACTCTTAACCCACATCTGCAATCCTTCCGTAAACTGAACACGTACAGGTGTTTCCGGATGGCGAAAGCGTGCTCCCACGTTACTGGAGGTGAACAAACGCTGTGATGGTCACATACTGTACATCCCATGCAACAATACTAAATGAATCCATAGGGTTTCTCTTTTATAACCACCTAAAGATGCAAAAGGTAAGAGATTCATATTTTTCTGACACATATTATATGCATGCAAAGAACCTACTCTTCCTGGTTCCACCGTGTGAAAACAGCCTCTCTATTCTCCACGTCTGGATAGTAGAGACGGTTACAATTATCATAGGAGTTATTGTTTAGTTAGTATAATGTAAAGCGTACAGCGGCAGCAGCGGTGAACACTGGGGTTTTCCTAAACACTGCAGGAACATCACGCAGTGCTCCACTCATTTACAAGCTACATGTTTTAGGGGTTTTACTGTGCACAAATCACGGGTTTGGAGATAGAAACGTATGATATCTTTACAGCTATATTCAAAATTATTCAGCTTTGACATTCTCATGCATACAACCACAAGAAGCGAGTCCATTGAAAAGTAGTCCAAGCATTGTTTTTTTTGTGTTTTCCTGTGGGGATGGCAGAGAACCTAAAGACATTAAAACATGTGCTGCAGTCCAGAGAGTGTGTTTACAGAGGGAGGGGAAGGAGATGAGTGTGAACGAGTGAAGATGGAGGTCTCACTTCTGCATGTCACACTGCAGCAGAAGAACGATGGACGGGTCGCTCTTCGCCGCCTCCTTGAACTCGTCCAACGAGATCTGGTCGTCGTTGTTTTTATCCATCTTTCCGAAGATCTTGTCCACCCTCTGCTGCGGTGTCAGGCCGTCCTCATTCATCTTCATCATGATCACCGTGCCCACCATCTTGTAGATTGCCTGGTGGAGAAATGAACACAAGGAAAGGAGGGTTATGTCATCCAGCATTGGGGGGAGAATTTAGATATTTCACTATGAATACCAAACATAACTGATGAGGAAAAAAGCTTTACTGATGATGCATTCTGGACCTTTGAAGGAGACAGCTCTTTGACTGACCCTGCTGCGTATTATATTCCGCTCTGTTTAAACTAGCTCATGCAGAAGCACTTAATCTGGTTGGGTTTATAGGTAGGAAATGTACCTAAATATACCCACTTTATATAGTTTGTAGTATGCAGAACAGGCTTCAAGTTCATGCCTTTATAAGGGCACTTAGAATGAAGATTGAGCGGTCACTTTTCAAGTCAACGAAGACAGAAAACACTGCGGCATAAATTCAGTTTTTATATTTAAAGGCTTTTTCGTAGAGGTTGTGTTCTACGGTAACGGATCTGTGTCTCCATTCAAAGCAGGTGTGCAGGGTTCTGTTATTGGTCCCCTGATAAGTTTACCCCCCCCCCTCACCTCGATGATCTCCAGCATCTCCACCCGGGTGATCTTGCCGTCTCCGTCCAGGTCGTACATGTTGAAGGCCCAGTTGAGTTTCTGCTCGAAGCTGCCGCGGGACGTGATGGACAGAGCGCAGATAAACTCTCTGAAGTCGATGGTCCCGTCTCCGTTCTTATCGAAGGTCCTGAAGGCGTGCTGGGCGAACTTTGAGGCGTCGCCGTACGGGAAGAACTGCAAAGGTAGGAGGGACATGTTTTACATTTATCAACCAGATTACTGGAACTCATCAAAGTTCTGCCATATGGATGGATGGATAGATGGGACTGAATTGTTTAATGAATAGATGGAAGGATAAATGGACGGGTGACCTTGACGTAGAACAACTGGAACTAGTCAAATTTTGCCTGTTGTTGGGGCAGTCTCTCAAGAAGCCTTTGACTGAATAGAGGGTGGTTTAATAAACGTATGAATGGATGACCCACCTTGACGTAGATCTGCTGGAACTAGTCAAGGTTCAACCTGATGGTGGTTCAGTCCTTCAGGAATCTTTGTGTTAGAGAATATTTCTGTCCTTACTCCTAGGAGTCTAACCTTTTCTGTGTGTTGATGTTTAAGACCAACCCTGAGTCTGTTATCTGTCTTAAGGGATGGGAGGCTTCAGCTTTTGTTGATATTACCAGTTTTATGACCCGGCAACTATCGGTCACAGAGGGTTTTATGACTGTGAGAACGCTGGCTTCTAAGCACCACAGACAGGTGATTCAGTGTCTCCAGATGTTGGGGCTATCTCCAGTGCTCTATGTTGATTAACTCTCTGTAAGCTAGTTAAAAAGGTCTATCGAGAGAGAGACTATTCAGAGTTGATGTGGCAACCCACCCATGCAGTCGGAACCTCTGGCTGCTGTGACTTGTGATGTGAAATCCTCCGGCCGATACTTGTAATAAAACACCAGTGTTTGATATCAAAGCTCCAACTCTCCTCGTGTCTCTCTGAGTCCTGACTCTCCATTGCTGCAGAAGTTTCCCTTACACTTTGTATGAATGACTGAATGGAAAAATGAATGAATGGATAAATGACCCACCTTTTATCTGTTGTATTGTGTTGCACTGTTGGAGGAGCCTGTGACATAAGATTTCCATTGTCATAACTACACTGTAGCTATGACAATGAAAATAAAAGCCTTGAATCTTGATGTAGAACAACTGGTTTCAGTCAAAGTGTGCCTGTTGTTGGGGCAGTCTCTCAGGAAAGCCTTTGACTAGATGGAAGGATCGATGGATGAATATATGACTGAGTGGATGATTCACTGAATCAATGACTGGATATATAAATAGACTAATGGGTGACCCACCTTGACGTAGAGCTGCTGGAACTCGTCGAGGTTCAGCCGGCCGGTGGGACAGTCCTTCAGGAAGCCTTTGTACCACTGCTTCAGCTCGTGCTCGTTGAACTCCGTGTTCTTCACCAGGTCCTCCATCACCTCCGGAGTCAGCTTGCTGTTCTGCTTCCCCATGATCCTGCAACCACACCAGAGCAATGCGTTCATTAAAGGTCTCCTATCATCCTCTCCTTCATCAATATATCACAGGTCTCAGATATATCCAGAGCCTGTCTCTGATTGGCTGAAACACCAAACAGATCATTGCAGCATTACCCATAACCCCCTCTGTTTCAGCCCTGTTTCCAAAGTGCTGATTCTCTGTCTGTTACTTTAGATGAAAATAAGGAGCCCCTCCCCACGCCCCTCTGAGAGACATTTGGTTACAAAGAACTCAATGGTGCTCTAGGAGGAGATTCAGGTGATAAGGGGGGGGGGGGGGGGGGGGGGGGGGGGGGGGGGCTGATTGGCTAATGGTTACACAAGACAAACATCGTTATTACATCATAAAGTGGCCAAAATCTGATCAGCTCATTTTCAGACAGGTTTTTATAGAAATGGATCAAAAAGAGAGAGAATCTTTGTTGAAGAAGAGGGGACACATGTTGATGTAGAAGAGACATGAAGAAGAGGGGACACATGTTGATGTAGAAGAGACATGAAGAAGAGGGGACACATGTTGATGTAGAAGAGACATGAAGAAGAGGGGACACATGTTGATGTAGAAGAGACATGAAGAAGAGGGGACACCAACCCAGTCTCACAAAAAAACGTGTAATAACTACGTTGGTCCACAACGTAGGACGTAGTATTTCTACAAAAACGCCTCTGAAATTGTAAGATGCCTACGTTTTTTTTCACCATTCATTCTAATGGCTGGCTTCTATGTCACGTGATCTTCAAATTTCTCCCTGCAGAATAAAAAACATGGCTGACCTTCGTTTTATTCTCGGTGTAAAATGCCTATTTTAAGGTTAGTTTGGTCATTAAAATGCGTTTTAATGTCATTTCATGCGAGAAATATGAGTTGTTATTTAAGATTATGTGTGCAGTGGGTATACATGATCTTTAGTTTGCTAGTTATTACGAAGATTACATGTGTCCATTCAACGTTTTCATTGTTACCAAGGTGGTTGCTAGGGACGCTGCTATCGATATTATTTCTGTTATGTGGTGTAAAATGGTGTTGTCTTTATTGCTACCCCCTTCCCCGTCAATGTATAGTGTTGGTCCACAGTGCAAACGTATTAGTTATTAGCTAGACTTTTATTTAGCATCTCAAAACACATGTAAACAGCTTCATGCCCGGGAGGCGAAGACCGGCAGTCCGGCTCACTAAAATGTCCGTGCAGAACAATACCCATTAAATGGAATGGGACCACGGCAGACTGTCCAAAACTGGATTTGAACGGGATTTGATTTTGGAGGTTTAGGGGATAGGAAACACTCAAATTAAAAATATATAATTAATAAATGGGTGAAAATGGCTTGTGCCCAATGGGCAGCATTAATATATACCCACACGACAGCTAAGGTCAGAAGAGCTTTATTTAACAGCTGGTCTTATGTCTGTGACCCCTCCTGTTGTTCATTGATAAGCCTGAAACATGTACTTGTCAAGGTGAGGCACATTTTGCAAATCTGGCAGTAGCCATCGATCAGCTTAAGATAAGATATACTTTATTGATCCCAAGTTGGAAACATTTGCGTTACATCAGCATGTGTATAGTTGTACATATGCAGTGGTGTTTATTTGTAAATCATTTAGTATAATCACACAAATTCTGTGTTTTATATTTAATAATTCTCTGTTCTTTATTTATTGATTGTTCAATACCTGACAAGGCCGGAGATGAAAAACTTGGGTCACAGGTTCCTCAACAGTGCATCACAAGACATCTTTCAATATTTGTGTACCTCCACCATTAAATTGTCATATTCTGCACATTTCTTATACTATCTACATCTTATAAGAGTATAATACATATGTATAATATCAGTTAAAATAAGTGCTTCAACATAGTTAACATTCCTGGAGGTATGCACAAAGTTTTACATTCATTGCATAACTACACCGTTTGTGGATATGTCAATAAACCTTAGAAATTCTTGAAATCTTGAAACGGATGTGCAAAATAGTCATTATATACAGTCTTTAATTAACTATTAGTAGAGAATAACGAGTAATGAATATACTTTATAGGGATCCTATTAATATCTAATAATAAAAATAATGAAATGCAATAACATGCTTTAACCACTAGGTGTCCCTTTATATCAGCTGTGCACCTTTATGGTGTAAATACAGCCTATCTACCAATTGGATCAAATATAAAAGTCAGCCGAATTAGTGTTGATACTGCAAGGAGATGTATTGTGTGAAAATAAATGTAAGATGTTGTTTAATTACTGATATATTTATGATCCATGTCACGTTTCCAGTTCGTCGTGTTTGTCTCATCAAGGCTCTATAAATAGAGAACTACAGCAGATATGTAACATTTAATGCAGCCGAACCGTGTATTACAATGCCGGTATGTTACATTACATTGCATTTAGCTGACGCTTTTATCCAAAGCGACTTACAATAAGTACATTCGACCAGGAAGACACAACCTTGAAGAAAACAGAATCATATAAGTACATCAGGTTTCATAGAGCCAAACATTTCAAGTGCTACTCAACTGGCTTTAGGTAAGCCAGTCCTTTATTAGTATAAAAGTGCTTCGTTAATAGTTCTAACGCTCGAAGTGGAGTCGAAAGAGATGAGTTTTCAGTTTGCGCCGGAAGATGTGCAAGCTATCTGCCGTCCTGATGTCAATGGGGAGCATCATGTGTGATGACTTTCAAAGAGAAAAGCAGTGGACCAACACTAATAACGGTGTTGGTAACGGAAAATAACGTATCTATTGTGGTGATTGACATTATTCACCCACGGATCTATGGGTTAGGCCAGGGCTCTGGGCCAGGGTATTGTTCTGCACGGACATTTGAGTTAGCCGGACTTCCTGTCTCCCCCGGTCCGATGTGTTTTGAGATGCTAAATACAAGTCTAGCTAATAACTAATACGTTTGCACTGTGGACCAACACTATACATTGACGGGGAAGGGGGTAGCAATAAAGATAACACCATTTTACACAACATAACAGAAATAATATCGATAGCAGCGTCCCTAGCAACCATCTTGGTAACAATGAAAACGTTGAATGGACACAATTTCCTGAAGTAATCTTCGTAATAACTAGCAAACTAAAGATCATGTACATCCACTGCACACATAATCTTAAATAACAACTCATATTTCTCGCATGAAATGACATCAAAACGCATTTTAATGGCCAAACTAACTTTAAAATAGGCATTTTACACCGAGAATAAAACGAAGGTCGGCCATGTTTTTCTTTCTGCAGGGAGAAATTTGAAGATCACGTGACATAGACGCCGCCATTGGAATGAATGGTGAAAAAAAACGTAGGCATCTTACAATTTCAGAGGCGTTTTTGTAGATATACTACGTCCTACGTTGTGGACCAACGTAGTTATTACACGGTTTTTTTGTGAGACTGGGTTGGGGACACATGTTGATGTAGAAGAGACATGAAGAAGAGGGGACACATGTTGATGTAGAAGAGACATGAAGAAGAGGGGACACATGTTGATGTAGAGGAGACATGAAGAAGAGGGGACACATGTTGATGTAGAAGAGACATGAAGAAGAGGGGACACATGTTGATGTAGAGGAGACATGAAGAAGAGGGGACACATGTTGATGTAGAAGAGACATGAAGAAGAGGGGACACATGTTGATGTAGAGGAGACATGAAGAAGAGGGGACACATGTTGATGTAGAAGAGACATGAAGAAGAGGGGACACATGTTGATGTAGAAGAGACATGAAGAAGAGGGGACACATGTTGATGTAGAAGAGACATGGAGAAGAGGGGACACATGATGTAGAAGAGACATGAAGAAGAGGATTTTGCACAATAGGTGACCTTTAAAGCCTGAGCCATGAAAAATACCTTCAGACAGTCCGCCTGCAAAGAGGTTCAGAGGTTTTCTGCAGATTTAGAGCTGAGTTTGTCTTTGAATGGAGATTTTAAACCTCAGTGCGGCAACTAAAGATTGTTTTCATTATATAATATCTGAAACTCAAAGATTTTCAGTTTCCTGTCATAAAGCATGAGAAAAACCAGAACGCCTTCACCTTTTAGGAGCTCTTAAAAAAGCCCTCAAACAGATACATTGGTTATCAAGATATTGGGGGATGTATTAGTTGACGACTATAGATACATCTTTGCACGTGTATTTAACATATTATCCACACAGTATGCAACACTTCATGAACATACCTGTATCAGGTCTGCAGCTGAATATTATTTTCATTACACATTATTTTTCTAGATTACTGGTTTACTGTCTAAAAATCCAGAAAATATTGAAACTGTTTCCCTTGAGGGAACACGGGGATTTTAGCCTCTGCAGACCATTTACATGCACTAAAACCTGTAGAACACACTATAGGAAAGGGAAACCCACAGACAGCAGAATTAGGGCTCCTATAAACAGCTATTTCAACTTCAAACCGCAGAGTCTCTCTCTCTCTAGGAGTCGTGTAAGTCGGCAGTGAATATTTCCCGCTGCTCTGGTTCTATTTCTGTCTCCGACCCGGATCCTGTGACAGATCAGTTCATCGATCAATCGATCGCTCAGATCAGGTTACTGCAAACAAACACAACAAACCTTCGTATGTTGTGTTTGTTGGCAGACAGGTAAACATACCAGGCTCAGCACAAACATTCGGTGGGACGTCTTTTACCATGTAGAAAAATGTTGTCTCTCTTCCACTTAAAACACCTTGTAGATTCACTTCCAACTAATATCACAATCGCAACGATTCCAACACAAGGCCTTTACAAGATAAATCAAATCATTGGAGGAAAATGTATTCATATATTATTTGTGTTTATACCAGAAACGTATTATACTCCCTACAGACTAAGTGTACTCAAATCTCTTCCATCAGGAGAAACACGCAGCCGTTTCAGAAACGATGCAGATATAAAAACCCAAAGGTTCCACATGAAGGAACTTCTTCAGCAACTTGACAACACATGCAGCGTTTAGAGAACATTCAGCAACTTGAGGAGACATGCTGGGAGACCAGGGGACACTAAAGAGTGACGCACACAGCTGAGAGACCAGGGGACACTAAAGAGTGACGCACACAGCTGAGAGACCAGGGGACACTAAAGAGTGACACACACAGCTGGAGACCAGGGGACACTAAAGAGTGACGCAGACAGCTGGGAGACCAGGGGACACTAAAGAGTGATGCACACAGCTGGGAGACCAGGGGACACTAAAGAGTGACGCACACAGCTGAGAGACCAGGGGACACTAAAGAGTGACGCACACAGCTGAGAGACCAGGGGACACTAAAGAGTGACACACACAGCTGGAGACCAGGGGACACTAAAGAGTGACGCAGACAGCTGGGAGACCAGGGGACACTAAAGAGTGACGCACACAGCTGGGAGACCAGGGGACACTAAAGAGTGACGCACACAGCTGAGAGACCAGGGGACACTAAAGAGTGACACACACAGCTGGAGACCAGGGGACACTAAAGAGTGACGCAGGCAGCTGGGAGACCAGGGGACACTAAAGAGTGATGCACACAGCTGGGAGACCAGGGGACAGTAAAGAGTGACGCACACAGCTGAGAGACCAGGGGACACTATAGAGTGACGCACACAGCTGAGAGACCAGGGGACACTATAGAGTGACGCACACAGCTGAGAGACCAGGGGACACTAAAGAGTGAAGCACACAGCTGGGAGACCAGGGGACACTAAAGAGTGACGCACACAGCTGAGAGACCAGGGGACACTAAAGAGTGACGCACACAGCTGAGAGACCAGGGGACACTATAGAGTGACGCACACAGCTGAGAGACCAGGGGACACTATAGAGTGACGCACACAGCTGGGAGACCAGGGGACACTAAAGAGTGAAGCACACAGCTGGGAGACCAGGGGACACTAAAGAGTGACGCACACAGCTGAGAGACCAGGGGACACTATAGAGTGACGCACACAGCTGGGAGACCAGGGGACACTATAGAGTGACGCACACAGCTGGGAGACCAGGGGACACTATAGAGTGAAGCACACAGCTGGGAGACCAGGGGACACTAAAGAGTGATGCACACAGCTGGGAGACCAGGGGACACTAAAGAGTGACGCACACAGCTGCGAGACCAGGGGACACTATAGAGTGACGCACACAGCTGGGAGACCAGGGGACACTAAAGAGTGATGCACACAGCTGGGAGACCAGGAGACACTAAAGAGTGACGCACACAGCTGAGAGACCAGGGGACACTAAAGAGTGATGCACACAGCTGGGAGACCAGGGGTCACTAAAGAGTGACGCACACAGCAGGAAGACCAGGGGACACTAAAGAGTGGCGCAGACAGCTGGGAGACCAGGGGACACTAAAGAGTGACGCACACAGCTGGGAGACCAGGGGACACTAAAGAGTGACGCACACAGCAGGAAGACCAGGGGACACTAAAGAGTGACGCAGATAGCTGGGAGACCAGGGGACACTAAAGAGTGATGCACACAGCTGGGAGACCAGGGGACACTAAAGAGTGACGCACACAGCTGGGAGACCAGGGGACACTAAAGAGTGACGCAGATAGCTGGGAGACCAGGGGACACTAAAGAGTGACGCAGATAGCTGGGAGACCAGGGGACACTAAAGAGTGACGCACACAGCTGGGAGACCAGGGGACACTAAAGAGTGACGCACACAGCTGGAGACCAGGGGACACTAAAGAGTGACGCACACAGCTGAGAAACCAGGGGACACTAAAGAGTGACGCACACAGCTGAGAAACCAGGGGACACTAAAGAGTGACGCACACAGCTGAGAGACCAGGGGACACTAAAAAGTGACACACACAGCTGGAGACCAGGGGACACTAAAGAGTGACGCAGACAGCTGGGAGACCAGGGGACACTAAAGAGTGACGCACACAGCTGGGAGACCAGGGGACACTAAAGAGTGACGCACACAGCTGAGAGACCAGGGGACACTAAAGAGTGACACACACAGCTGGAGACCAGGGGACACTAAAGAGTGACACAGGCAGCTGGGAGACCAGGGGACACTAAAGAGTGATGCACACAGCTGGGAGACCAGGGGACACTAAAGAGTGACGCACACAGCTGAGAGACCAGGGGACACTATAGAGTGACGCACACAGCTGAGAGACCAGGGGACACTATAGAGTGACGCACACAGCTGAGAGACCAGGGGACACTAAAGAGTGAAGCACACAGCTGGGAGACCAGGGGACACTAAAGAGTGACGCACACAGCTGAGAGACCAGGGGACACTAAAGAGTGACGCACACAGCTGAGAGACCAGGGGACACTATAGAGTGACGCACACAGCTGGGAGACCAGGGGACACTAAAGAGTGAAGCACACAGCTGGGAGACCAGGGGACACTAAAGAGTGACGCACACAGCTGAGAGACCAGGGGACACTATAGAGTGACGCACACAGCTGGGAGACCAGGGGACACTATAGAGTGACGCACACAGCTGGGAGACCAGGGGACACTATAGAGTGAAGCACACAGCTGGGAGACCAGGGGACACTAAAGAGTGATGCACACAGCTGGGAGACCAGGGGACACTAAAGAGTGACGCACACAGCTGACAGACCAGGGGACACTATAGAGTGACGCACACAGCTGGGAGACCAGGGGACACTATAGAGTGAAGCACACAGCTGGGAGACCAGGGGACACTAAAGAGTGATGCACACAGCTGGGAGACCAGGGGACACTAAAGAGTGACGCACACAGCTGAGAGACCAGGGGACACTAAAGAGTGATGCACACAGCTGGGAGACCAGGGGTCACTAAAGAGTGACGCACACAGCAGGAAGACCAGGGGACACTAAAGAGTGACGCAGACAGCTGGGAGACCAGGGGACACTAAAGAGTGACGCACACAGCAGGAAGACCAGGGGACACTAAAGAGTGACGCAGATAGCTGGGAGACCAGGGGACACTAAAGAGTGACGCACACAGCTGGGAGACCAGGGGACACTAAAGAGTGACGCAGATAGCTGGGAGACCAGGGGACACTAAAGAGTAACGCAGATAGCTGGGAGACCAGGGGACACTAAAGAGTGACGCACACAGCTGGGAGACCAGGGGACACTAAAGAGTGACGCACACAGCTGGAGACCAGGGGACACTAAAGAGTGAAGCACACAGCTGGAGACCAGGGGACACTAAAGAGTGACGCACACAGCTGGGAGACCAGGGGACACTAAAGAGTGACGCACACAGCTGGAGACCAGGGGACACTAAAGAGTGACGCGCACACAGCTGGGAGACCAGGGGACACTAAAGAGTGACGCACACAGCTGGGAGACCAGGGGACACTAAAGAGTGATGCACACAGCTGGGAGACCAGGGGACACTAAAGAGTGACACACACAGCTGGGAGACCAGGGGACACTAAAGAGTGATGCACACAGCTGGGAGACCAGGGGCCACTAAAGAGTGACGCACACAGCTGGAAGATCAGGGGACACTAAAGAGTGACGCACACAGCTGGAGACCAGGGGACACTAAAGAGTGACGCACACAGCTGGGAGACCAGGGGACACTAAAGAGTGACGCACACAGCTGGGAGACCAGGGGACACTAAAGAGTGACGCACACAGCTGGGAGACCAGGGGACACTAAAGAGAGACGCACACAGCTGGGAGACCAGGGGACACTAAAGAGTGATGCACACAGCTGGGAGACCAGGGGACACTAAAGAGTGACGCACACAGCTGGAAGATCAGGGGACACTAAAGAGTGATGCACACAGCTGGGAGACCAGGGGACACTAAAGAGTGACACACACAGCTGAGAGACCAGGGGACACTAAAGAGTGATGCACACAGCTGGGAGACCAGGGGACACTATAGAGTGACGCACACAGCTGGGAGACCAGGGGACACTAAAGAGTGACGCACACAGCTGAGACACCAGGGGACACTATAGAGGGACGCACACAGATGGGAGACCAGGGGACACTAAAGAGTGACGCACACAGCTGAGAGACCAGGGGACACTATAGAGTGACGCACACATCTGGGAGACCAGGGGACACTAAAGAGTGACGCACACAGCTGAGAGACCAGGGGACACTATAGAGTGGCGCACACAGCTGGGAGACCAGGGGACACTAAAGAGTGACTCACACAGCTGGGAGACCAGGGGACACTAAAGAGTGATGCACACAGCTGGAGACCAGGGGACACTAAAGAGTGACGCACACAGCTGGGAGACCAGGGGACACTAAAGAGTGACGCACACAGCTGGGAGACCAGGGGACACTAAAGAGTGATGCACACAGCTGGGAGACCAGGGGACACTAAAGAGTGACGCACACAGCTGGGAGACCAGGGGACACTAAAGAGTGACGCACACAGCTGGGAGACCAGGGGACACTAAAGAGTGACGCACACAGCTGACAGACCAGGGGACACTAAAGAGTGAGGCACACAGCTGGGAGACCAGGGGACACTAAAGAGTGACGCACACAGCTGACAGACCAGGGGACACTAAAGAGTGACGCACACAGCTGGGAGACCAGGGGACACTAAAGAGTGACGCACACAGCTGACAGACCAGGGGACACTAAAGAGTGACGCACACAGCTGACAGACCAGGGGACACTAAAGAGTGACGCACACAGCTGGGAGACCAGGGGACACTAAAGAGTGACGCACACAGCTGGGAGAGCTGGAGCTCTGATGGAGTCAGGACTCAGAGAGACACGAGGAGAGCTGGAGCTTTGATGGAGTCAGGACTCAGAGACACGAGGAGAGCTGGAGCTTTGATGGAGTCAGGACTCAGAGAGACACGAGGAGAGCTGGAGCTTTGATGGAGTCAGGACTCAGAGACACGAGGAGAGCTGGAGCTTTGATGGAGTCAGGACTCAGAGAGACACGAGGAGAGCTGGAGCTTTGATGGAGTCAGGACTCAGAGACACGAGGAGAGCTGGAGCTTTGATGGAGTCAGGACTCAGAGAGACACGAGGAGAGCTGGAGCTCTGATGGAGTCAGGACTCAGAGAGACACGAGGAGAGCTGGAGCTCTGATGGAGTCAGGACTCAGAGAGACACGAGGAGAGCTGGAGCTTTGATGAGTCAGGACTCAGAGAGACGAGCAGAGCTGGAGCTTTGATGGAGTCAGGACTCAGAGAGACACGAGGAGAGCTGGAGCTCTGATGGAGTCAGGACTCAGAGAGACACGAGGAGAGCTGGAGCACTGATGGAGTCAGGACTCAAAGAGACACGAGGAGAGCTGGAGCTCTGATGGAGTCAGGACTCAGAGAGACACGAGGAGAGCTGGAGCTCTGATGGAGTCAGGACTCAGAGAGACACGAGGAGAGCTGGAGCACTGATGGAGTCAGGACTCAAAGAGACACGAGGAGAGCTGGAGCTCTGATGGAGTCAGGACTCAAAGAGACACGAGGAGAGCTGGAGCTTTGATGGAGTCAGGACTCAGAGAGACACGAGGAGAGCTGGAGCTCTGATGGAGTCAGGACTCAGAGAGACACGAGGAGAGCTGGAGCTCTGATGGAGTCAGGACTCAAAGAGACACGAGGAGAGCTGGAGATTTGATGGAGTCAGGACTCAGAGAGACACGAGGAGAGCTGGAGCTCTGATGGAGTCAGGACTCAGAGAGACACGAGGAGAGCTGGAGCTTTGATGGAGTCAGGACTCAGAGAGACACGAGCAGAGCTGGAGCTTTGATGGAGTCAGGACTCAGAGAGACACGAGGAGAGCTGGAGCTCTGATGGAGTCAGGACTCAGAGAGACACGAGGAGAGCTGGAGCTTTGATGGAGTCAGGACTCAGAGAGACACGAGGAGAGCTGGAGCTTTGATGGAGTCAGGACTCAGAGAGACACGAGAAGAGCTGGAGCTCTGATGGAGTCAGGACTCAGAGAGACACGAGCAGAGCTGGAGCTTTGATGGAGTCAGGACTCAGAGAGACACGAGCAGAGCTGGAGCTTTGATGGAGTCAGGACTCAGAGAGACACAAGGAGAGCTGGAGCTCTGAGTAAACTACCTCATGGCGGCTTGTGCTCTGTCATAGACTGGCAACAACAATGCACCCAAGCTGCCCCTCCTCAAGAGAGATAGCAGCAGAACACAAGCTCCTAGAACTATGCCGTGGGAAAGGAGACGGTGAGAGGAGAAAATTATGAACTGTGACGAAGGTTGAATACCTAAGCAAATTATTCCCTAACAGCCTGTTTGCTATTCTGTCTCCAAAATGGTGGAACGAGCTCTCCATTGGTATCAGAACAGCAGAAAGAAGTCTTGGCCGTTGAATGAAACACAAAAAGCTCATTGAGGCAGTGAGTCATTATTAAAACATTGTTGATGTGTTTTTTCAAGCAGACTGGGCCGCAGTTCTTCAAAACATTGCCCTAGATTCTCTCAAATGCATTCTTTGGATGAACAGGGTGTCCGCGGGGTCTTAAAAAGTATTCAAAAGTGTTAAAGGGCATTTCCCAAGGTGTCACATGTTGTAGCTTGTTTTCAATAAGTATCTAAATGGTCCAAAGAGGTTGTATTCTACAGTCTGCCTGAATGTAGTCATGGCGTAGGTGTGTCGTGTGATTCTGTGTAGTTTATTGATGGCATCCCGTTGGGTTTGACGTCATCTGAACAGGACATCGCACGCTCACTGCTTGATAGCGCGAAGGTCCGTTTACGCCGGTTGTTAAACAACATCGTTATGGGGAAATGCAAGTCTGCGTCCAAATGGTTGGAAGATAAGGAGGAAGGACAATCAATACTGTATATAGTCAATGTGAGGTGAAGTGTGTCGCCAAGGTAACCGGTTAGAACTCAAAGTGGCGATGAGGTCTTAAAACGTATGAAGGGTCTTAAAAAAGGTCTTAAAAGATCTTACATCTGACTTCAGGATTCCTGCACATACCCTGAGAAAGAAATCTCGTATTGATAATCTTAATAGTTAGTTTCTCACCTGGACAACAGTCATAACTTAAGATTCACATTCAGGTTCAAGGCGTAGTGTAGAAATGGCAATGAAAAACTGAAGTCCCAGGCTCCTCCAACAATGCAACATGAATATATATATAGGACATAAAACACATAAAACCAATACAAATAGTGCAAGAAATAACAGAATAGAAATAAAATAGTGCAAGAGAATGTTGCAAGCAGCTCATAACCAAGTCGCATTTATCTTTTAAAGACCTGGAAAGGGTTATTAACGCCTTTGTGACCTCAAGACTGGACTATTGTAACGCTCTGTATGTGGGTATGGACCAGGCATCAATTAAACGCCTGCAGCTAGTCCAAAACGCAGCTGCACGTCTCCTGACTGGCCACAAAAAGCGTGACCACATCACCCCAATTCTGGCCTCACTGCACTGGCTTCCAGTCCGGTTCAGAATTGATTGTAAAATCCTTTTATTTGTATTTAAAGCACTAAATGGGCTCCTCCTATATAGCTGAACTGCTCCAGCGCTACACCCCAGGCAGAGCTTTAAGGTCTGCTGACCAGCTGCTGCTGGTAGTGCCTAAGACCAGGCTCAAAACCCGAGGGCACCGAGCCCTAGGCTCTGGAACACTCTTCCCCTCCATGTGAGGTCGGCCCAGACCCTAGGGGCTTTTAAATCCACACTGAAGACACACTACTTCTCTCTGGCCTTCTAGTTAGAGTGGGGTCTCGACTCCTGACTGTTCCATGTGTTGTTTTTATCTGTTGTGATTTATTGTGATGTAATGTGTTTTTATGTGTTTAAATTACATGTACAGCACTTTGGCTCGACCAACATCGTTTTTAAATGTGCTCTACAAATAAAACTTGATTTGATTTTGATTTGATTTGATAGCAGTTTCCAAAGATATTGAAGTGACTGTTATTTTGTATTTATTGATTATTGTGTTTTATCTTAATGTGGCATAATGTGTAAATGTGTCTGTTGATTGTATATTCAAGCAATAGCTCACAACAGGCCATGGTATATAATAATAATAATAATGCATTACATTTTTAATTAGAGCGCTTTTACAGGTGCTCAAAGCGCTTTACACATTACACATGTAAGAGTCATTACTGTGGATCAGGGGCGGGGCTTCAGGGGGGGCTGTAGGGGCAGGGCTCCCCGGGCCCGGGACGGTCGGGACCCAATGGGGGCCCGTCGCCGAGGCAGCAGGCTCCGCCCCCGAGATATTCGCCGGCGGGCCCTGCTGCCTCGCGCCACTGAGTGCACTGACGTTCGTGGTTATATTAGGTATAAAGCATTGTAGCCTATAATATGAGTTGAACTTGTGCTGCTATTTTCACACTCATATTTAACATTAAAACATGAAAAATTGCAAGTGATACCCTTCTATTGTCTCCAAATGTATTTTGGGTAAAATCGTCATCAACAGCCGTCCATCAACATCATACGTAAATGAACTTCAACGTCATCATCAATCACTTGTCATTCAACAGAGCACTGCCTAAGCATGAGCAGTTATAAACACAAAAGTGGAGCTACAAAACGCAAAGAAAAAGATAAAAAGGAGGACCAAAAGGTCAAATTGTCCAAGCTAGATGGATATTTCTTTCGCCCTACTCCTCCTCCTGCGGGAGATGAACCTGAAGTTGTTGCCACTGCCAGCCGTGTTTCATCCCCGAGCCCGCCAACAACGTTAGTGGGGGTTAGCCAGATTTACAGGTAGGCTACAATCACGGACACACACTGTCAACAAGAAAATGTGAGTTTGTGGTAAATGTTGATATCATATGGTTGTTGTTACTTCGTGTAGCTCGGCCGCCTAGCTTATTTCCTTTTCTGTCTCTCGGCTGTAGTGATGATGATAATAATAATAATAATAATAATAATAATAATAGGGACGACTCAGCAGCTGCTAGCTGCTCGTCTAGAGGAGAGCCAGGCCTGACGCTTGACCAGCCGCACCCCTCCCCCTCCGGCTCCTTACCTGCTGCGCCGCAAGGTGAAGAAGTACCGGACACTGGGAATGAAAGCAGCAACAGGTCTCCTCCTCACGCTACGCCTACGGGTGAAACTCAGACCACGGATCATGATGTGTCCTGCAATTATCCTCTGGAGCGTTTTCCGACTGATCGGGCAAACTATTTTGAAAACATTGAGGACGCCAATATCAAAAGATATATCCTTAAAATGGGCCCATGCAAACCCAAAGGTCCATTTCCCAAAGACAAGGATAACCGTTGCTTTTCAGAAAGCTATTACACCTCCACCACTAAAGTTGGGATGACATCTCCACGCAGCTGGATGTGCTATTCCCCAAAATGTGACTGCTGCTACTGTGAGCCTTGCTGGCTTTTTGCCAACCGAAAGGCACTGTTCTACAACAATGCATGGGTAAACGGAATAAAAGACATGAATCCACTCAAATACACCTTGGTGCATGCGTAGTATATGAGCAGTGGAAAACCAACGGCACAATAGACGCTGACATGGAGAGGAATGTGCGTAATGCCGCCCAATTTTGGAGACAGGTCGTGGAGCGCATTGTTAATGTAACTCTCACTCTAGCTTCAAGCAACTTGGCATTCAGGGGCCATCGAGAGGTTCTAGGTCAGGGAAAAGCTGGCAACTTTTTGTCAATAATATAATTATTGGCTCGCTACGACCCTGTTTTGAAAGAGCTAATCAACCGACCAGAAGGGTCAGTGAAATACCTCAGTCACCAGATTCAAGATGAGATTATTTACATATTATCTCGACATGTGAAAGCTGACATCAATGATGAAATAAACGAAGCCCCATTTTATTCCGTCATCATGGACACAACGCAAGATGTGTCAAAGATAGACCAATTGAGTCAGGTTTACCGTTACATCACTGTTGTTAAGAACGACATGGATATTGCAACAGATATACAGATCAATGAAGTCTTTTGGGGTTTTGAAGTGACTGAAGGTTCATCAGCTTCAGAGCTTGAAAACAAAATCCTTGGTTCTATAGAGAAAAACGGATTAGATCTGTCTAAATGTCGCGGACAGGGCTATGATGGGGCGGCTAATATGAGTGGTGTGTATTCAGGCGTGCAAGCAAGAATAGCCGAGAAGGAGCCCCTTGCTCACTATGTTCATTGCGCTGCTCATAATCTCAACATAGCACTCAACGACTCTGTTAAAAATGTCCCTGGAGTGAAGCAGTTCTATGACACTGTAGAGACGCTCTACAACTTTTTTGGTCACAGTATCAAACGATGGGCATTGCTCAGTGAGTTAATGACGCCAGAGAGCAGATCACATTAAAACGCTTATGTCCCACTCGCTGGTCATCTCGCCATGATGCGCTTGTTGCGTTAAGGCACAGATATGGAGACATTATAAAAGCCCTCGTCAAAATATCCCTTACCAGTGACAAAAAGGATGAGCGCAATGAAGCAAGTGCACTCAAGAATGCCATAAGCAAATTTCGCTTTCTATTTTTGGTCAACATGCAGACCAAGATTTTGGAAAGCATATTGTGCTTCACAGTTACTGCAAGCAAAAGACGCGGATATTCTCAAAGCATCTACTCTACTGCAAAATGCCATCAGTGTTTTGGTGGAGTATCGGGGACAATTTGATGAGGCGAAGTCCGCCACTCTTGCCCTGGCTACTAAATGGGGAAGTCAAACACAGTTTGAAACAACCAGGGCCAGGAAAGTTAAGAGACACTTTGATGAACTTTCTGAAGACAGCCGCCTCACTGACGCAGAGAGCAACTTTCGGGTGACCGTTTTCAATGCATGTCTCGATATAATCATCCAGCAACTGTCCCAAAGATTCACCAGCTTAAATGCAACTGTGAACATGTTTGAGGTAATTCACCCCAACACACTACTGCAAGCAAAGGATGAGGATTTACACCAAGCTGCCCAGCGGCTTAGAGAGCACTACAGTCGGGACATCGCCGCCAGCTTCCCTGGCCAGCTGCTTTCTTTCAGAACCTGTTTCAGGGACCAAATACAAAAACTAAAATCTGTCGCGGATCTGGTAAAAATGCTCATTGTTTACAACCCAGCAGTAACATCTACATTCAGTGAGGTTTGCACAGCCTTCATCTTATTTCTGACTCTTCCTGTCACCGTGGCAACCGCCGAGCGCTCTTTCTCCAAATTAAAACTCATCAAAAACTATTTGAGGAGCACGATGGGACAGGAGAGACTGAGTGGACTGGCCTTGCTGTCCATCGAAAGTGACCGAGCCAAGAAATTGGACATACAGCAGATTGTGGACGAGTTCGCGGAGCGCAAGGCTCGCCGAGTACCCTTCAAGTAGTGGTGAGTACACTTCAAATTTAATTTGTACAGTAGCCTACTTGTACGTGAACGTATGGGCCGCCGTGCCAATTTTACACTGCTCTGCTCTCATGGTGGCTGCTGGCTGTCCATGGTGAATGGTGTGTCAGAAAATCATTTTATTAGGCTATGTTTTCGTTGTCCTTGTGGTTTGTTGGACTTTATGTCATCTTATATCATTATTATCTCTGATATATATTTATATTTCGTTTCTATACCCTTTGTAGAAACGAAATCTTAAATATTACACCTTTTCTTTAGTTACTTTTCTTTCAAACATTGTTTTAAATTGTAATCTTACTGACTGAGCGACTTTTTACGCACGAGCGTCAGATTACCACCCCGGACTCCCGATATTTTTGTCAAGCTTTATTGGGTTGAAAGGGCCCGGTCATGTGGCCCCGCCCCCCGGCCCGGGTCTGATATGTGCCGCCAGTGCTGTGGATATTACCCACAGGAGCAAATGCGGGTAAAGTGTCTTGCCCAAGGACACAACGGCCTGACGCAGTGGCGGCCGAGGCAGGTTTCGAACTGGAGTTCACCAACGCCCCCTTGATCTGATGATCAACGCTCTAACCACTGCGCCAAAACCGCCCTATAATATGTTCATTATATCACAGTTAAGGGGATTCGGCCCGACTCGAAGCAGGCAGATCAAAAATAGTCCGTTGTTACCGTTTGAACTAACGTAGCAACGGCAGGAACTGCTTCGATAGCGTTTTTGAGGAGCTTTTTGATTACAGATTTGAAAACATCGTTGCTTGCTTTAAAGTTTAGTAGCACAATTCATTATGTCAAAATAAGTATCTAGATATCCCTGCCCCAATGCCAAAGGAACTGCACCCTGAATATGTGTCGCCGTTTGATGTCTATGTCTGGACCGCTGCGTAACAAGGATGGGTTCTGCCCGTTACCTCTCCGCTGTTTTCTTGTTCCAGTTTGAAAAGCAAACTACATGCTGTTTGCTTTTCAGCCCAACTGTATACAGTTAAATCGACCGGACTTCTTTCTGCAGATGTGAGCGTCCTTAACAACGGTCAATAAGTCCTTGCTGCACATTATCCCCTACATGCTTCCATCTCAAGCTTTGTTAGTTAGTTAGTTTGGTAACGGACGTAACATAGCAGCTGTAACGGTTGTAGCTTTTCTCAGACGTGGAGGGATACTGACTTGTTGTGAAGAGCAGTGGCGACTGGTCATTAGGGGCAGGTGGGGCACAGACCCACCTAGTGTCAGCAGAAAGTATTACAAATAATGATTACAACAACAACAAAAAAAAAACATATATCAAATATATTTTAAGATCATGTTTAATCATCCGATTCGTCTCATTGCTGTTTTAGTCTGTGTTCTTCTAGTTAGTGTCTACAGTGTGTGCCTATTGAGCTGTTTGGAGCCATGTGGGACAAAACCCGATCCTGCCCCTCCCTCTCACTGTCTAAGTGAACGGTGACTGTAAAAACTACACTGCGCATGCTCAGAGTATTTTTCAATTGAATGTGTGTGGCTAAAAAATAATGACCATAGGGGCATAGAGCTGCCATCCCCACCATACGTCATCTCACATCATTCAGAGCTGATTGGCTGTAAGTACGTGTGCTGTGAAAAGTTTAGTGTGTAGAGGAGACGAGAGAGGTGCAGTGACGCATTCCTAAAACCCGGAAGTAAGCTGCGCATGGCTTCCCTCGACAAAAAAGCAATGAGATTTCTCCATAGGATTTTAGAAAATAGCTCCAAATAAGGTCTGTGGGAAACGTAGCTGTTAGATAAATGCACGTTTTGTTTAGCCGGATAATATCCACATGTCTACCCTACTTTTATAATTTTCGAATCATAAATGTATCGATTAGATTTATGATAGACTTTTGAAACTACAAGAAGATAAGGAGGACTTTTTAAAAAAGTAATAGAGAATTTTGTCCAGAAGGATAGGCAAATGGACTTCATCTTCAAGTCAAGGTAAGACCACCATTTTATTGAAAATGGGATCTTACTAAGAGAGAACAATTAATAAATAAAAAAAATTACATTTTTTGGGTATCCTTTTGTTGAACTGTGTATTTAAAATTAATTGAAGCATCAGACAAAAAAAGCTTTTGAAAATAATATTATATTTTGATTTAGGTCAAAATATAATATTTGTAAACCTGAAGAGTCAGTGCCTCACCAGCCCTGAACGTCACTGCAGAAGCTTATATATAGACATCTAAGTTTTTTGTGCCCCACCACTTTTGTACATATAAAAACGCTACTGGTGAAGAGTAACGATAGTTACGGCTGTAACTACGGTTCTATGAGTCCCGGATGACCGCCTGAGGCGGTGCTTTAGCACTGGATATGTCCATCGCGCGCATGCGCAGCTCGAGTACCAATAACAACAAAGTCACCTGTGACCCACGTGACACCGGCTATATCAGCCGGTGTCCTCAGAGGATCTGTTCCCAGAATCTTCTCGCGAGCACACAAGAATTCTGAGTGACAGGAAACTCTGGCGGTCATCCGGGACTCATAGAACCGTAGTTACAGCCGTAACTATCGTTCTACTTCGTCCCTACTGACCGCCAGAGGCGGTGCTTTAGCACTGGATGACTTATACCAACCATGTCATGAAGAATTCAAGCACTTACTCACCTAGCTGGAGGCAGCGGAGCTTTGCAACAAGACCACACCCAGAGGATGAGGAGTGGCGACATTGACCCGGTAGAACCTGGAGAATGTGCCAGAAGACGCCCACGACCTGCGGCCCAGATGGTCTGCAGAGGCACCCCTCTTAGGGCAGCCCACGATGTTGAGATGCTTCTTGCAGAGTGGCATCTCACCCCTGATGGCGGGGGGCGGCCGCTGGCCCCATAGGCATGTGTGATGGTATCAACCACCCAGTGGGACAGCCGCTGCTTATAGAGAGCACAACCCTTCCTAGTGCCGCCATGGCAAACGAAGGGCTGCTCTGACTGCCGTATACAGGCCGTAGCCCGTGGCCGTAGCATCAATATACGCCCTTAGGGCACGCACAGGGCACAGCAACTCAGGCGCGCTAATGTTACAGCGTGCCAGCTGGATAGGCCGATTGGAGTGGGCTAGTGGAAGCACCTTGGGCAGGAACGCCACATTCTGCCAGAGGGCAACACCCGAGCCATCGGAGTTCCACCTCAGGCATGTATTGCTTACGGAGAGGGAATGAAGCTCTCCGACCCACTTCACTGAGGTTATGGCAAGCAGAAATGCTGCCTTCAGGGACAGCCACTTAAGCCCGACCTGGGCCAGGGGCTCGAAGGGAGGAGATGATTTGGCATCCAGCACTAGGGGCAGGTCCCAAGCCGGGGCCCTTGGGGTGCTAGGGGGACGCTGCCGTAGAGCCCCTCTCAGAAAGAGGGACACCAACCTGTGGTGCCCCACTGTGGCGCCATCGACTCCGACATGTCGGGCAGAGATAGCAGCCATATACACCTTCAAAGTGTAGCGAGAACGTCCACTATCCAGAAGGGACTGCAGGAACTCTAAAATGGTGGCCACGGAGCAATGCCCCGGATTCTCAGCTTTACTCAAACACCAGTGGGAGAAGAGCTTCCATTTGCACTCATACTGTGCTCGAGTGGATGGAGCTCTGGCATTCAGGATAGTTTCCCTGACAGATGCCATGAAACCACTCAACAGTGGGTTGGGATCCTTTGAAGCATCTGAAGTATCAGAGGCAGTGCACGGGAAGGCATACAGGAGAGTGTCCGGCCAGTCGTGCGCCAGAGCGTCCTGACCCAACGGGCTGGTCACCTCTGTCCAGGAGAACCAGAGGGGGCAGTGCCTCGACTCTTCCGAGGCAAAGACGTCCACCTCGGCCCTGCCGAAAAGGCTCCAAATGGTCTCCACCACCTCTGGATGAAGCCTCCACTCCCCTGGTGGAGGTTTGTGTCGTGAGAGGAAATCTGCGACCTGATTCAGGTCTCCTGGCAGAAAGACTGCCCGCAGACTGGCAAGGCGGGGGAGCGCCCAAGGCAAGAGGCTCTGTGAAACCCGGAGAAGCTGTGCGGACCTGGTGCCCCCCTGGTGGTTGATTTGGGCAACGGCGGACATGTTGTCCGAACGAACGAGCACATGCCTGCCCGCCAGTTGGTGTAAAAAGTGCATGAGTGCGAGCAACACAGCCCGAAGCTCCAGCACATTGATATGGTGTGCACCTTCCTGGGCAGACCACTGACGCTGAACAGACCTGCCCTGCCACGCCGCACCCCACCCCGAGAGACACGCATCCACAGTGACAGTCTCCCGGCGGGAAGGGATGGCGCCCATGGGCACACCCATCAGAAGATAGGCCCCATCGCTCCAGCGGGACAGAGAGTGGAGGCACCGCTGAGACACCCTGACTCTCTTGTGACTGTGCCACTTGGCGTCCAAGCGAAGGCTGTTCAGCCACATCTGCATGGGGCGCAGTGACAGCAGGCCTAAGGGCCCAGCGGCTGAGGCATCCGTCAGTCTGCCTAAGAGCCCAAGGAACTGGATGTAAGGCACCCTCTTGCCCAGTCTGAAGATGGGAAGATGGTGGGAAATGTCGTCCACACGACGAGGTGTCAGGTAGGCAGTGCATGACATTAAGGATGTTGGGATATGGGCCTGTGGGCCATCTAAGCTAATTTACAGATGGCCCTGAGCCCAATAGAGATTGCCCTGAAAAATGCGCGTGGACGAAATTACGCACGAAGGGTTTGGGGGGCCTCCCCCTAGAACATTTAGATTTTTGCAGGTCTTAGATGCTGTCTGGTTCTCTAGACTGAATTATAAGATGAACCACCACAATATTATATAGTACAATTTCAATTGTATTCTTCATTTCACTTGTTTGTTTGTTCTTGTTTGTGTTTGCTCGCTTGCATGCCCTGCATAGCTATAAGAAATACTTAAGATGTTGGTGAAGACACTTTCCATCTGACGAAGGCAGATGCCTTCCAGATGGACAAAAGTAGAAAACATTACATTCAGTTATAACCGCCAAAACAAACATTATTTACACTATTATGGCCCCTGTTAAAAATGTTTGTAATGTTATCTACTGTAAATTGGTCGAACGAATGCCTCCTCATCCGGAAGCTGACCGAGCAGCAGTCGAGAGGAGCCGAGCGCATCCGCGAAGCCCCTGGTGCCCTGGAGGCACGAGGCCGCCTGGAAGGCAGGCGACCTGGGAGGCGGTTGAGTGGGCCGCTGGGACCTCTGCAGACCACCCCTGTAAACCGGTGGCTGAGTGCGGCTGCTAGAGTGGCCCCTGGGCCTGCTGGGAGTGGGCACAGGTCTGCGATGACCCGAGAGCTGCTGCCTGGGACTGCCTAGCTTGGGCAGCACGCTCCAGTGCCTCCAGGGCAGCTGACCCAAACAGCTCCCCTGGCTCGACTGGCACGCTATGGACTCTCCTACATGTCTCCGTTAGTGGTGACTGGGCAAGCCGAACCTGGCGACGAGTCTGTACCAGAAAGGACATAACTCGTCCCAATTCCCTAGTCATTAGGGCAAAGGCCTGCAGTGATGCATCACTGAGGCCCAGCAAAGAAGGCTCGGCCGGAGCCTGCTGCAGAGAGGTGGAGACAGTCAGCATTAGAATGGGAGAGGGAGTTCCCGATACTACCCATGCGTGCCGCTGCGTCGTAGGCCCTACAGAGCAGCCCGTCTGTGACCCTGCACTGAGGCCGAGTGCATCTGACCTCAGGCCTTAGAGCCTCGTCAGGAGCCAGAATCAGGGAGGCGATGGCAGGCTCAATGGGTGGCATGCTACCCAGCCCCACCCTCGCCGGGTCCTGCATGGCAGCCAAGGCCCGGACATCAGCGCCAGTGTGGCCGAGGGCCCTGGTGTCCCTCCAGCATGCATGGAGCCCCCTCAGGTACTCCTCTGAAGGAGGAACGGTGAGGGGGACAGGGGCAGGGCTACGCCTGAAGAAGGCGCTAACCTGAGCCAAGTGGGCCTGCGGAACCGGAATCTGCAGGTGCGCCAGGGCCGTATGAATAATGGCCGCCATGGAGTCGTCCTCCACGCCCTGCAGAGACCCCTGAGCAGAAGAGAGGGAAGCCTCCTCGAGCGGGACCTCGTCCTCCATCTCTTCATTGAAGAGGTTAGCCGAAGCCGCTAGCGACAAGGCATCCTCATACAGAGGTGCGGCAACCGAAGGAGGGGCAGGCGGCACGCTAGCAGCCCTGGCTGAAGAGCCAAGAGGAGCGACTTCATCGTGTCCATGTCGGCAGCTAGCTGATCCACTTTAGAGGACAGCCTGTTTCTAGTCCTCCTATTGGGGGGTGCACCCATAGCCATCACTCCCTCAAGTCGCCGGGAACGGCCGAACTGATCTGGAGGAGGATGGGACAAGGAGAGGTGTCGTTACTGCTACTCGCCAAACAGAAAGAGGGATGTAACGCTACCGGCAGAGGGAGCGGGAGCGAGAGCACTGCCTTCACCTGGCTGGGTAAAATAAAGAAGCTTTTACACAAAGCTAAGACCAGAAACTGACTTCTAAAGAAAAAACAGCACAGGAAACTCCGGTGCTTATCCCGGCGTCAGCCGAGTGGCTGCAGCCGCTACTGCTAACTAGCCAAACAAGAAACACAGCTAAAGCTGGAAACTCAAAATGCTAATAATAGCTTGGCACAACGCCGCGGTCAGAACGAGTACAAAAGCACAGCAAGGGCAACTCCTGGGAGAGGGAGCGGAAACGCCACCGTCACCAACCAAGCCGACACCAACCTGTCCGAACAAAGTCTCTGCGCAGCCACAGCTCCTGGAGGACGGGTAAGCCCGCGGCCCCGACTGGATGAGTCGCGAAGCTGCACGCAGCCAGCTGCTTGCAGAGAATCCTTGACAACCGAACGAACGCTGTAGGCTACAAAAATGTAGCCACGGTACTCTCGCGCAGCGAGAAGATGAAAGGAACAGATCCTCTGAGGACACCGGCTGATATAGCCGGTGTCACGTGGGGCACAGGTGACTTTATTGTTATTGGTACTCGAGCTGCGCATGCGCGCGATGGACCTATCCAGTGCTAAAGCACCGCCTCTGGCGGTCAGTAGGGACGAAATAGAACTACAATTCTACCCGTGATATACGCTCATTATATCACGGCTAAGAACCAATCAGATTGCTTGATTTGACTTGTCTGTTTTATAAATAGAGGATATACATATTTATACTTATTTGTATATTTGTATTATTGTATTCGGGATTGTTGGAAACTTTATTTCGATGTACAAACACACAGAACAATTGACATTAAAGTTGACTTTGATTCAAAAGCTTAATAACTGTTGAGTAAAGGTTGATATTAATGACAATGCTATGCAAAGTAATGGCAGATACTCTCTCTCGCATATACATAATACGGCAACCTGTATACTGTACATAAAATAACAATATTTACATTACACTGTTTTATACCATTTGGCCTTGAGAGGATAGCTGAAAGTAAACGAAAACTCTCAAAGATAGTGTGCCTTAAATCTACAAAAATGATGGATATAGTGGAGGAGGTTATATATGATCAATGTGCTGTATTTAATAATCCAGTGTTGGGTTACTTCTCTCTCTGTATTACCTCAGATTGTAAAGAAGTCTATGAGGACATGTTCCTTCTCTCTCTTGATGTATTCCTCAAACAGCCCTCTGTATACGTGAATCTACCTTGTAATGGAGTGAGTTGAACATAATGCATCATGTGTATTTAATAGCGTGTTTAATCCACTGTTGGGTAACCGCACACTGTTCTGCATTATGAGTCTCCTCGGCACCAGCAGCAGCCACATTATTAATTATTCACCCATGATGTGGCAGATGACATCAAATGGCCGAGAAATGCGTCAATCCTGCACACGTGTATGAAAAAGATCTGTTTTCTGCACATGAGAACATGTGATGCTGCTGCTGGAGAAACATCTGGATCTGCAGCAGCAGCACATCAGGCCTCCACAACAACGCGCACAATGTGCGTTCAAATCAACGCAAAGCACTGCGACTCTTTGCTCTACTCTCAACGGGGAATATTGTACATTTTGGGGGGGATTTTTCCAACACAAGACGTATATTGACAAGCCCCCTCCCCAGAAAGAAATACAATACAAATCCCAGCACTCACATATAAAAACAATCAAAATCCTACCCAAAAAAATCAAACAATTGAATATGTATATTTTCTAACTGGATGCGAAGCTGCTCACATCCTTCAGGGTAAAGCGCCGACTTATTTGGCATATTCTGCGTGTAATGTGTCTCTCACTCTCTCAACGGGGAATATTGTACATTTTTGGGAGATTTTTCCAACACAAGACGTATATTGACAAGCCCCCTCCCCAGAAAAAGGAAATCACAGCACTATAAACGTTGGTTTATTTGGTTCTCAACCACAAAATCCTACCAAACAATTCAAATCAGAGTAGAATTATGATTTGTTAACTGGTATACGAAGCTGTGTCTGCTCTCATCCTTCACACCATGCGCACAGGGTAAAGCACCGGCTTATTTGACAAATCCTGCGTATAATGCATGTCAGACCCCCCCCCCCCCGAGCAGCACGAGCAGTATTAATGTTGTGCTTGATGTGCAGAAGAGGCTGCACTGAATGACCTTGAGACATTTTTTGTGCAGGATTGTGTTTCTTTGCACTGACAAACCGTGTGGCCATCGAGTAACTGCGGCGCCCCCCCCCCCCCCCCAGATAAACACCTCGCGATGCAAACAGGCCACAGGTTTTAATAACAGATGCTGCTTTATTCCAGCTTTGAGCGATGACATCCGAGTTCATGCTATTAAAGCTAAGCTGCTGCATTCCGATGGAAACGACGCAGTGAGCGCGTTTTTTTCAGATGATCTCCATCCTAATGACATCTTCCTCTGCGCATCGATACCAGGAAAGCAACATTTCATAACCGAGCAGATCTATTTATATATATATATAAAAAACCAGGACAGCTCCCTCGGTGCTGCTGCAGAAACACGTTGTAAAATAAAAAAATAAAACGCCAATTAAAATGCGCAAATGTTCATCTGCTCAAAAGCGCCGGTGTTTCCTCTTAAAGGATGCACAGCTCGACGGCATTCATGCAAACGCGAGATACCCAGATATGTAAGCCGACATGAACACCAGCTGCTTGTATAATGTGAAAACACGACATGTCGGCCTCTCTGCAGGCGGATCTTCTCACCTGATTTCTGCCCGTTCGGTGATTCTCAATGGATGAACGTGTGCTCCAGAAAAACCGAAAAAAGCCCCTTCCGATGGAGACGTGAGCCCAAAAGGGGATTCTCTTATTCTCAACACTGCTGCTTATAAAAAACACAGTCTGCTAATGAAGTGTGTGGATCTTTTCCCGACGTTATTGTTCCAGATGCGGCGCAGCAGGGACCGATCCCACGCGCCAGTCTGATGCGTCTACAGGAGCCGTGTGCAACTTTCTGCTTCTGGAGCTCATTACATCATCAGGGAGGACAACATTTGGGATTTATAACACCCTGATGGAGCTATTAAACAATCAGGAATTATATTAGGTGATGTGTTGTCATTTAAAGGTGTGATTTTTAAAGAAGAATTAAAAAAAAACCATAGACAGAAAAAGCCCCAGTGGTGGAAAGTAGATTTACTCCTTGAGTATTCCCATTGTTCTCCACTAAAACATAGAAGCACATTGCATGTATTTTAATGGCATTTTGTTCATTAAAGAAGATCCTTCAGATTCAGAAATCCCACAGGGACAGTGCAGATAAAAGGCTATTTAAAGAAAAGGGAAGCAAACGTTCAAATAAATAATGGAAAGAAGCAGCAGCATCAGAGTAAGTACACAAAATAGACCCCCACCCAAACAATTATAATAACAAATAAGTGAACTTGCTGGAGCCCAGACCCTCGTGTCATCATCAGGGAGGACAACATTTGGGATTTATAACACCCTGGCGGAGTTATAAAACAATCAGGAATTATATTAAGTGATGTGTTGTCAGGGCCATCCCTCCCTCACCTTGCGGAGGGGGCCGAGCCTGAGCCGAAAATGCGGCGCACCTATATGCGCTTATGCGGCGCAATTAGTGTGGCGCGGCACGGCTGCTCCACTAGCCCCCCCCCCCCCCCCCCCACCGCGTTGACGCTCGCGAAACAGAGGGCCTCATCATATAACTTGAGACGGCCCTGTGTGTTGTCATTTAAAGGTGTGGTTGTTAAAGAAAAATGCAAGGCTGGACAAAACAACCCAAGTGGTGTGAAGTAGATTTACTCAAGAACAATTTTACCTGAGGGATATGTATAGTTTTTTATAAAAAGAAAACACAAAATACAATCTACAATACTTGTGCTTGAGTATTTCCATTTGATGAAACTTTACGTCTCAGATGGAAATATTTTACTTTTCTTGAGAAACAGAATGTATTCCACCTGACCTCCCAAAAGAATAAAAAAAGAAAATCACAGTTACAGTTAAGAACATATTTATTAAATGAAATAAGTATATAAATATCCGAAAATAAAGAGATTTCAAATTGTAGTTTTGATTCAAAAACATTGGAGCAAATCCAAACTACGTGAAAATGAAGTGACTCAAAAAGTTCAGAAAATAAACTTGCATTTAACTATTTTCTGACTAAATGTAGGAAATTCTTACATAATATTGATCTTTTTACAGCTGTACTTCTTGTTGCTTCTAAATCAATTCAATTATTTAATTAAACACGTGATTCATTGTAATGCTGCAATACCTTAAAAAGCTGCATTCTCTCTAATATCCAGCAGGGGGCGAAATGTTCCTACTTCTCTCGCTCTTGATTCAGAAACCTCCAAAGAAAAGTGACACTGTAAAAACCCTCTGCGATGACTTGATTTCTTAATTTAATGTTCACATACAGTACAATATACACATGGGTTCCTTTACAGACACAAAGCAAACATTACATACATTACAGATAAGTTTAGCACCAGCAGACTAACACCCTTAAGGCTCGGCTGCACCAACCGGAAGCATTTCATATATTAGAGTTCAGCAACACTACGGTTGAATTTCAGCAAATCCAGATTTAAAGATAAGAATGTAATTAAATGACATTCTTATTTTTTTACTTTTGGGGCAGCTACAAAATTAATTAAAGTAAAAAATAACAGATTTAAATGTAATCTTATTGGGACAGAATAACAATAAATCCAGATTAATAATTTACATTTAAAAACACCTGATTTACAGTTTGTTTACAGGTCACCTATTATTTAAAATCCTCTTCATCATGTCTCTTCTACATCAACATGTGTCCCCTCTTCTTCATGTCTCTTCTACATCAACATGTGTCCCCTCTTCTTCATGTCTCTTCTACATCAACATGTGTCCCCTCTTCTCCATGTCTCTTCTACATCAACATGTGTCCCCTCTCCTTCATGTCTCTTCTACATCAACATGTGTCCTCTCTTCTTCATGTCTCTTCCACATCAACATGTGTCCCCTCTTCTCCATGTCTCTTCTACATCAACATGTGTCCCCTCTTCTTCATGTCTCTTCTACATCAACATGTGTCCCCTCTTCTTCATGTCTCTTCTACATCAACATGTGTCCCCTCTTCTTCATGTCTCTTCTACATCAACATGTGTCCCCTCTCCTTCATGTCTCTTCTACGTCAACATGTGTCCCCTCTTCTTCATGTCTTTTCTACATCAACACGTGTCCCCTCTTCCTCATGTCTCTTCTACATCAACATGTGTCCCCTCTTCTTCATGTCTCTTCTACATCAACACGTGTCCCCTCTTCTTCATGTCTCTTCTACATCAACACGTGTCCCCTCTTCCTCATGTCTCTTCTACATCAACACGTGTCCCCTCTTCTTCATGTCTCTTCTACATCAACACGTGTCCCCTCTTCTTCATGTCTCTTCTACATCAACATGTGTCCCCTCTTCCTCATGTCTCTTCTACATCAACACGTGTCCCCTCTTCTTCATGTCTCTTCTACATCAACATGTGTCCCCTCTTCTTCATGTCTCTTCTACATCAACATGTGTCCCCTCTTCTTCATGTCTCTTCTACATCAACATGTGTCCCTTCTTCTTCTTCGTGTCTCTTCTACATCAACATGTGTCCCCTCTTCTTCATGTCTCTTCTACATCAACATGTGTCCCCTCTTCTTCATGTCTCTTCTACATCAACATGTGTCCCCTCTTCCTCATGTCTCTTCTACATCAACATGTGTCCCCTCTTCTTCATGCCTCTTCTACATCAACATGTGTCCCCTCTGCTTCATGTCTATTCTACATCAACATGTGTCCCCTATTCTTCATGTGTCTTCTACATCAACATGTGTCCCCTCTTCCTCATGTCTCTTCTACATCAACATGTGTCCCCTCTTCTCCATGTCTCTTCTACATCAACATGTGTCCCCTCTTCTCCATGTCTATTCTACATCAACATGTGTCCCCTATTCTTCATGTGTCTTCTACATCAACATGTGTCCCCTCTTCCTCATGTCTCTTCTACATCAACATGTGTCCCCTCTTCTCCATGTCTATTCTACATCAACATGTGTCCCCTATTCTTCATGTGTCTTCTACATCAACATGTGTCCCCTCTTCCTCATGTCTCTTCTACATCAACATGTGTCCCCTCTTCTTCATGTCTCTTCTACATCAACATGTGTCCCCTCTCCTTCATGTCTCTTCTACGTCAACATGTGTCCCCTCTTCTTCATGTCTTTTCTACATCAACACGTGTCCCCTCTTCCTCATGTCTCTTCTACATCAACAAGTGTCCCCTCTTCTTCATGTCTCTTCTACATCAACACGTGTCCCCTCTTCTTCATGTCTCTTCTACATCAACACGTGTCCCCTCTTCCTCATGTCTCTTCTACATCAACACGTGTCCCCTCTTCTTCATGTCTCTTCTACATCAACACGTGTCCCCTCTTCTTCATGTCTCTTCTACATCAACATGTGTCCCCTCTTCCTCATGTCTCTTCTACATCAACACGTGTCCCCTCTTCTTCATGTCTCTTCTACATCAACATGTGTCCCCTCTTCTTCATGTCTCTTCTACATCAACATGTGTCCCCTCTTCTTCATGTCTCTTCTACATCAACATGTGTCCCTTCTTCTTCTTCGTGTCTCTTCTACATCAACATGTGTCCCCTCTTCTTCATGTCTCTTCTACATCAACATGTGTCCCCTCTTCTTCATGTCTCTTCTACATCAACATGTGTCCCCTCTTCCTCATGTCTCTTCTACATCAACATGTGTCCCCTCTTCTTCATGCCTCTTCTACATCAACATGTGTCCCCTCTGCTTCATGTCTATTCTACATCAACATGTGTCCCCTATTCTTCATGTGTCTTCTACATCAACATGTGTCCCCTCTTCCTCATGTCTCTTCTACATCAACATGTGTCCCCTCTTCTCCATGTCTCTTCTACATCAACATGTGTCCCCTCTTCTCCATGTCTATTCTACATCAACATGTGTCCCCTATTCTTCATGTGTCTTCTACATCAACATGTGTCCCCTCTTCCTCATGTCTCTTCTACATCAACATGTGTCCCCTCTTCTCCATGTCTATTCTACATCAACATGTGTCCCCTATTCTTCATGTGTCTTCTACATCAACATGTGTCCCCTCTTCCTCATGTCTCTTCTACATCAACATGTGTCCCCTCTTCTCCATGTCTCTTCTACATCAACATGTGTCCCCTCTTCTTCATGTCTCTTCTACATCAACATGTGTCCCCTCTTCTTCGTGTCTCTTCTACATCAACATGTGTCCCTTCTTCTTCACGTCTCTTCTACATCAACATGTGTCCCCTCTTCTTCATGTCTCTTCTACATCAACATGTGTCCCCTCTTCTTCATGTCTCTTCTACATCAACATGTGTCCCCTCTTCTCCATGTCTCTTCTACATCAACATGTGTCCCCTCTTCTTCATGTCTCTTCTTCATCAACATGTGTCCCTTCTTCTTCATGTCTCTTCTACATCAACATGTGTCCCCTCTTCTTCATGTCTCTTCTACATCAACATGTGTCCCCTCTTCTTCATGTCTCTTCTACATCAACATGTGTCCCCTCTTCTTCATGTCTCTTCTACATCAACATGTGTCCCCTCTTCTTCATGTCTCTTCTACATCAACATGTGTCCCCTCTTCTTCATGACTCTTCTACATCAACATGTGTCCCCTCTTCTTCATGTCTCTTCTACATCAACATGTGTCGTCTCTTCTTCATGTCTCTTCTACATCAACATGTGTCCCCTCTTCTTCATGTCTCTTCTACATCAACATGTGTCCCCTCTTCTTCGTGTCTCTTCTACATCAACATGTGTCCCCTCTTCTTCATGTCTCTTCTATATCAACATGTGTCCCCTCTTCTTCATGTCTCTTCTACATCAACATGTGTCCCCTCTTCTTCATCTCTCTTCTACATCAACATGTGTCCCCTCTTCTTCATGTCTCTTCTACATCAACATGTGTCCCCTCTTCTTCATGTCTCTTCTACATCAACATGTGTCCCCTCTTCTTCATCTCTCTTCTTCATCAACATGTGTCCCCTCTTCTTCATGTCTCTTCTACATCAACATGTGTCCCCTCTTCTTCATGTCTCTTCTTCATCAACATGTGTCCCCTCTTCTTCATGTCTCTTCTACATCAACATGTGTCCCCTCTTCTTCATGTCTCTTCTACATCAACATGTGTCCCCTCTTCTTCATGTCTCTTCTACATCAACATGTGTCCCCTCTTCTTCATGTCTCTTCTACATCAACATGTGTCCCCTCTTCTTCATGTCTCTTCTACATCAACATGTGTCCCCTCTTCTCCATGTCTCTTCTACATCAACATGTGTCCCCTCTTCTTCATGTCTCCTCTACATCAACATGTGTCCCCTCTTCTTCATGTCTCTTCTACATCAACATGTGTCCCCTCTTCTTCATGTCTCTTCTACATCAACATGTGTCCCCTCTGTGGAAAGAGACTCTGAAAGTTTCAGGAACAAAGATTCTCTCTCTTTTTGATCCATTTCTATAAAAACCTGTCTGAAAATGAGCTGATCAGATTTTGGTCACTTGATGATGTCATAACGATGTGTTGTCTTGTGTAACCATTAGCCAATCAGCAACCAAGGCAACCCCCCCCCCCCCTTATCACCTGAATCTCCTCCTAGAGCACCATTGAGTTCTTTGTAACCAAATGTCTCTCAGAGGGGCGTGGGGAGGGGCTCCTGGTTTTCATCTAAAGTAACAGACAGAGAATCAGCACTTTGGAAACAGGGCTGAAACAGAGGGGATTATGGGTAATGCTGCAATGATCCGTTTGGTGTTTCAGCCAATCAGAGACAGGCTCTGGATATATCTGAGACCTGTGATGTATTGATGAAGAGGAGGATGATAGGAGACCTTAAGTGTTTTCTCAATGAATCCTTGTCGGTGCAACCCAGCCTGATATTCGTAGTGATTTTCTGAATAAAAGCCCTCAGCTCGTTCTCACTAGGCTCACATGAGACATCTTTACAGCAGCATTCAATTACAAAGTTAATTAATTAAAAAAGGATGCATACTGTACACCTAAAGTGGCGTACAAAAGCAATACTATATATTATTATGAATATATTATATTATACTCATTTACATGGCAGATTCTCAGTGTGATATTAACGGCGTTTTGACACTGATGGAAAATAATACAAAATAAGTTTACATAAAGAGCCAATGGAGATAATTGGCTTATTAAAACATAAATATTTCTATGTGCTCTCATTTTTTAAATATATATACTAATAAGAGAGCTACTGTCTTTTGGCTAGAGTGATTTTTAAATAAATTATAATACAAAATAATGACAAATCAAATGGGAACCTTACCCTCTTTGTTGGACAATAATGTCAAGAAATAGCGTCAAAATGATTTTCTAAATGCACCGTTTCTCAGTAATGAGTTGTGGAAAGTGTTCACTGTTATCGGTCGGATGATGAATATATATATATATTTATAATGAATCTGAATGTGCCTTCTTTAAAGCCCCTGTCCCGAAATTGATACCAGATGGATAAACGATAAAGGAAACGTTCAAATTCGGCTCTGATCGGAACAACATCGGGCCATTCGTGAGGCATCTAAGCCGTCGTATGACCGCCGGTGGAGTTTCTCAGGCTCCGGCAGCAACTTCGTGAGCGGTGGCAAAATCTTTGGCATGCCAACAAATTGCAGAAAGACCTTGCGAAGGTTCATTTTCGTGTTGAATTCGTTTGTCCATTTTGCCCTCCGTGAGGCCATCGTGAGGGCATCCTGTCAAATCGTGTCATCTTCGTCGTTACTTCGTGTGATCATCGATGCCATCGGGCATTTTTCGCGTCACGAAGACAATACGAAGGAAACAAGAAGCTGCCCGATTGTCTTAGGAAGGCAACACGACTACGTGAAGCCCTCGCGATGCCGTCGTGTAGCCATCGTATCATAGTACGATTTGAGTTCTGTGAAACTGAAAAGGATATCACTTTGTTTTTGTTACTTTCGTTGCAGTTGTATGTCTCAAATGTAATTTAGGTTAACTTCCTGTTTTATTTAGATGCTTTTATTTTGAAGGCGAGTTTACGCTGTTGACAGGAAGTTGTAGTTGCTATGGAAACAACATGAGGTTCGGGTGCCATCGTGTGGCCTTCTGTAGGCATCGTACTTGCTTCGGCTGTTGACCGAGTTCGGGGCCATCTTCGTGCGAAATTCACAATTCCATATTCGTGTCCATCTGGTGTCGATGTCGGGACAGCGTGACGCCAGCCTGACCGATTACATTAACGTGTGCAGGATTTATTTTTCCACCATCTGATGTTTTCTTAATTCAAAAATCTGTCCTAAAGTGAAATGTACAACTCTGGAAGTCTTCGTTGATCCTCTTCTCTTCTCAGATGTGGATTTACAGACGAGGATAAATGTGTTTTCAGAACTTGTTGTTCTTTAGTTTGTCGATGTGGAAACAGAGCTTCAGCGCCGGGCCGAGCTTCAGACCCAGATACTTCATGATCATATCGCTCTTCAGGAGCAACAAGGCGTTTCCATCGATCTCCTGGAGGAAGAGGAGGAGGAGGAAGAACAAGAGGAGGAAGACGAAGGAGAAGAAGTTAGATCAACAGGAAATAGGTGAGCAGACAAGATGTGTCAGATCCAATCACTGATATTCTGGATACATTTATATTTGATAATGTAAAGTTAGACTGGAAGTAAGAGTGGAAAAGTACAGATTATACTATAGTAGGCTATAAGGCAGTGATTCTCAAACTTTTTTCAATCATGTTCCCCCTTTGAAAAAGAAATGCAGCCACGTACCCCCCAGCACAAAAACTATTAGTTAGGGAAGAAATGCCTATATAAAGAGGTACAGCACAGCGCTGCACCATCGGTGTCTGAGTTATTAAAACAACAACAGTAACTGAGAAACACTTAAATGCTACATTTCAAATGTTTACAATCCATCACTAAATTCATGGCAAACCAATTTTAACATCATGCAATAACACAGAGACGACATTAGTTGCATTGAACTGATCTGTTTAATAAGTTGTACTTAATATAGTGAAACATGGCTTGAGCTTCACTGAGGATCTTTGTTATTCTCAGTGACAGGAAGGCCACTGCAGTTATTACACTTCGCGTTTTGAAATATGTGTAACTCTGTTAATATAAAACCCACTCTGCTCAAACTTCCTTACATTTCCTAAAATTGGTATTTTTTTTCTTCATTAACATAAAAATAAATCTCACGTACCCCCTGCAGTACTCCAACGTACCCCTAGGGGTCCGCGTACCCCCATGTGAGAACCACTGCTATAAGGAACCATTTAATTCAACAACGATCACTGTTGATTAATATAAACCATCTCAGAGACATTATGAGCAGGTTTATTATCTCTGCCTGATAACTACTTTCAACAAGCGATGTCCTCTTTCGTACATTTAAAATGTTCTAACCTCTTTCCTAATGTATTACCACATGTTGTATCGAAGTCTTTGAGGAACTGGCCCGACTACTGTCTTGATTTACTACCTCAGATTTTATGGAAGTCTATGAAAAAATGCACATTTGCCTAAAAGACGCACCACTTCATTTCCAAACATCATAAGTGTCTTTGGAAAGCTGACATTGAATGTTTGCTTGAACACAGACCAGATCACTTCCAGAACACGTCTCATTGTTTCTGACAGCAACCTTTCTGATTGGCCCGTGGGTCTAAAGCCCGCCCACATTTTAGTAATGTGGTCATGACGCAGCAAATCTGGAGATGTGGGTACGGAGGAAAAGAGAGAGGGGTTTATTTCCTGACACACCGGGGACACACGGGGACACACCGGGGACACACGGGGACACACGGGGACACACGGGGACACACCGGGACACACCGGGGACACACCGGGGACACACCGGGGACACACCGGGACACTCCGGGGGGACACACGGGGACACACGGGGACACACCGGGACACACGGGGACACACAGGGGACACACGGGGACACACCGGGGACACACGGGGACACACCGGGGACACACCGGGGACACACAGGGACACACGGGGACACACCGGGACACTCCGGGGACACTCCGGGGGGACACACCGGGGACACATGGTGATGTAGAGAAGACATCAGGAAGTGCATTTTGCACAATAGGAGAGCTTTAATGGATCCTCCAACGTGGTTTCCACTGGATATTCATTACATCTGTAGTAAAAGTTGAATGGAAAACAATAAACAATCCCCTTACGTGTTTCCTGAAGACGTCAGCGTGCGGTCCGAGGGCCTGAGGGTCTGCGTCTCTGATGAACCAGACCACATCGTCCACAGACCAGGAGGAGGGGTCTTTATTCTGCGGGGCTTTGGACTCCTGTGGTTCTGAAGATGCATTATAACCTCCTGTAAGACCAACACAAAGATTAACCATCAGAGGAACCGTTAGGAAACTCTCCCTGGTCCCCGGCTTGAGCTTCAGCCTCAGGATCCATCTGTGATCCTCTCCATACAGAGACTAGTTCCTGAACAGTGTCCTTCACATGCTGATATCCAAGAGAGGGAGTTACACAGTCACAAGATGGAGGAGTAGAAAGCAGTATTCAATGTTTACTTCAGATTAGCTCCACGTCAGAAATGAGCATGCTTGATGTCTCTCTCCATAGAGGCTGAATCATCATGTTAATCACATAGCTATCATCTGCCTCAAACAGTCCTGATGCTCTTCTAGGTAATCACACATCCTGTCATGTTCACAGCTACAGTTGGGGTACCTTTGTTATCATGTGACTCTCATGTTGGAAGAGTATGTTTAAACACAAGTATCTGTACTTCTTCTTGAGTAAAGGATGTGTGTACTTTTGCCATCTCTAGTAACTGGTAGTAATCTTTATTTCGTGTTTCTCCTCTCACCTGTGCGGTTGCTCTCTATGAAAGAGTTCGGGCTGCTTGACGCCGGCCGGCAGACGCTCATCGAGCCGCCGGAGAACTGCTGCGACGATCGAAACCCGTACGAAGACTTTGGAGAATACGAAGAGCTGATGGAGCCGAAATCCCCGAGATCCATGGAGTACCGTTTACCATCGGACTGATCGAGATGGTAATCATCGGCCGTTTCAGCTGGAGACGAGATCAGAAGCAGAATTAGATCAGAGGATATGGCCATTGTTCGTAATACAAGATACTGAGAGGACTCTTTAAAGTAGAGACTCTACATACTGATATACACCTGAACATCAGCAGGAGAGGACTCTTTAAAGTAGAGACTCTACATACTGATATACACCTGAACATCAGCAGGAGAGGACTCTTTATAGTAGAGACACTACATACTGATATACACCTGAACATCAGCAGGAGAGGACTCTTTAAAGTATAGACACTACATACTGATATACACCTGAACATCAGCAGGAGAGGACTCTTTAAAGTATAGACACTACATACTGATATACACCTGAACATCAGCAGGAGAGGACTCTTTAAAGTAGAGACACTACATACTGATATACACCTGAACATCACCAGGAGAGGACTCTTTAAAGTATAGACACTACATACTGATATACACCTGAACATCAGCAGGAGAGGACTCTTTAAAGTAGAGACACTACATACTGATATACACCTGAACATCAGCAGGAGAGGACTCTTTAAAGTAGAGACACTGCATACTGATATACACCTGAACATCAGCAGGAGAGGACTCTTTAAAGTAGAGACACTACATACTGATATACACTGAACATCAGCAGGACAGGACTCTTTAAAGTAGAGACACTACATACTGATACACACCTGAACATCAGCAGGAGAGGACTCTTTAAAGTAGAGACACTACATACTGATATATACCTGAACATCAGCAGGAGAGGACTCTTTAAAGTAGAGACACTACATACTGATACACACCTGAACATCAGCAGGAGAGAACTCTTTAAAGTAGAGACACTACATACTGATATACCTGAACATCAGCAGGAGAGGACTCTTTAAAGTAGAGACACTACGTACTGATATACCTGAACATCAGCAGGAGAGGACTCTTTAAAGTAGAGACACTACATACTGATATACACCTGAACATCAGCAGGAGAGGACTCTTTAAAGTAGAGACACTACATACTGATATACACCTGAACATCAGCAGGAGAGGACTCTTTAAAGTAGAGACACTGCATACTGATATACACCTGAACATCAGCAGGAGAGGACTCTTTAAAGTAGAGACACTACATACTGATATACACTGAACATCAGCAGGAGAGGACTCTTTAAAGTAGAGACACTACATACTGATATACACCTGAACATCAGCAGGAGAGGACTCTTTAAAGTAGAGACACTACATACTGATACACACCTGAACATCAGCAGGAGAGAACTCTTTAAAGTAGAGACACTACATACTGATATACCTGAACATCAGCAGGAGAGGACTCTTTAAAGTAGAGACACTACGTACTGATATACCTGAACATCAGCAGGAGAGGACTCTTTAAAGTAGAGACACTACGTACTGATATACACCTGAACATCAGCAGGAGAGAACTCTTTAAAGTAGAGACACTACATACTGATACACACCTGAACATCAGCAGGAGAGAACTCTTTAAAGTAGAGACACTACATACTGATATACCTGAACATCAGCAGGAGAGGACTCTTTAAAGTAGAGACACTACGTACTGATATACCTGAACATCAGCAGGAGAGAACTCTTTAAAGTAGAGACACTACATACTGATATACCTGAACATCAGCAGGAGAGGACTCTTTAAGTAGAGACACTACGTACTGATATACCTGAACATCAGCAGGAGAGGACTCTTTAAAGTAGAGACACTACATACTGATATACACCTGAACATCAGCAGGAGAGGACTCTTTAAAGTAGAGACACTACATACTGATATACACCTGAACATCAGCAGGAGAGGACTCTTTAAAGTAGAGACACTACATACTGATATACACCTGAACATCAGCAGGAGAGGACTCTTTAAAGTAGAGACACTACATACTGATATACACCTGAACATCAGCAGGAGAGGACTCTTTAAAGTAGAGACACTACATACTGATATACCTGAACATCAGCAGGAGAGGACTCTTTAAAGTAGAGACACTACATACTGATATACACCTGAACATCATCAGGAGAGGACTCTTTAAAGTAGAGACACTACATACTGATATACCTGAACATCAGCAGGAGAGGACTCTTTAAAGTAGAGACACTACGTACTGATATACCTGAACATCAGCAGGAGAGAACTCTTTAAAGTAGAGACACTACATACTGATATACCTGAACATCAGCAGGAGAGGACTCTTTAAAGTAGAGACACTACATACTGATATACACCTGAACATCAGCAGGAGAGGACTCTTTAAAGTAGAGACACTACATACTGATATACACCTGAACATCAGCAGGAGAGGACTCTTTAAAGTAGAGACACTACATACTGATATACACCTGAACATCATCAGGAGAGGACTCTTTAAAGTAGACACTACATACTGATATACACCTGAACATCATCAGGAGAGGACTCTTTAAAAGATAATTTTGACTTTTTCCAGTATTCAGATTTTTTTTTAGAGTTCTGACTTTCTTTCCGAAATGTACCTTTTACCCTCAGACTGTCTAAATGGAAATCATCGGCCGTTTCAGAGACGAGATCAGAAAGTTAGATCAAAGAACATGTCCGTTATAAAAGCTTATAGTAAGGGATCTTGCTAAAGGGCTGAGGTTCTACCCAGAACTCTTTGCTGCTGAACCTTTTATCACGACACCTCTCCATAACTTCACCCTCACTATAGACGGCTTCCCAGTCCGAACCTCCCCTCACATCCGGAACCTAGGCATCATATCTGCCCAAACCCTCTCCTTCAACCGACACATCAAACAGATCACCAAGACAGCCCTCTTCAACCTCAATAACATTGCCCGTCTACGTCCATCCCTCTCCCCCACTGCTGCAGAAACCCTCATCCACGCCTTCATCACCTCCCGTCTGGATTACTGCAACAGCCTCCTCTACGGTTCACCTGCAGAAACCCTCATCCACGCCTTCATCACCTCCCGTCTGGATTACTGCAACAGCCTCCTCTACGGTTCACCTGCAGAAACCCTCATCCACGCCTTCATCCCCTCCCGCCTGGACTACTGCAACAGCCTCCTCTACGGTTCACCTGCAGAAACCCTCATCCACGCCTTCATCACCTCCCGCCTGGACTACTGCAACAGCCTCCTCTACGGTTCACCTGCAGAAACCCTCATCCACGCCTTCATCACCTCCCGTCTGGATTACTGCAACAGCCTCCTCTACGGTTCACCTGCAGAAACCCTCATCCACGCCTTCATCACCTCCCGCCTGGATTACTGCAACAGCCTCCTCTACGGTTCACCTGCAGAAACCCTCATCCACGCCTTCATCACCTCCCGCCTGGACCACTGCAACAGCCTCCTCTACGGTTCACCTGCAGAAACCCTCATCCACGCCTTCATCACCTCCCGCCTGGATTACTGCAACAGCCTCCTCTACGGTTCACCTGCAGAAACCCTCATCCACGCCTTCATCACCTCCCGCCTGGATTACTGCAACAGCCTCCTCTACGGTTCACCTGCAGAAACCCTCATCCACGCCTTCATCACCTCCCGCCTGGACTACTGCAACAGCCTCCTCTACGGTTCACCTGCAGAAACCCTCATCCACGCCTTCATCACCTCCCGCCTGGACTACTGCAACAGCCTCCTCTACGGTTCACCTGCAGAAACCCTCATCCACGCCTTCATCACCTCCCGTCTGGATTACTGCAACAGCCTCCTCTACGGTTCACCTGCAGAAACCCTCATCCACGCCTTCATCACCTCCCGCCTGGACTACTGCAACAGCCTCCTCTACGGTTCACCTGCAGAAACCCTCATCCACGCCTTCATCCCCTCCCGCCTGGACTACTGCAACAGCCTCCTCTACGGTTCACCTGCAGAAACCCTCATCCACGCCTTCATCACCTCCCGTCTGGATTACTGCAACAGCCTCCTCTACGGTTCACCTGCAGAAACCCTCATCCACGCCTTCATCACCTCCCGTCTGGATTACTGCAACAGCCTCCTCTACGGTTCACCTGCAGAAACCCTCATCCACGCCTTCATCACCTCCCGTCTGAACCACTGCAACAGCCTCCTCTACGGTTCACCTGCAGAAACCCTCATCCACGCCTTCATCACCTCCCGTCTGAACCACTGCAACAGCCTCCTCTACGGTTCACCTGCAGAAACCCTCATCCACGCCTTCATCACCTCCCGCCTGGATTACTGCAACAGCCTCCTCTACGGTTCACCTGCAGAAACCCTCATCCACGCCTTCATCACCTCCCGCCTGGACTACTGCAACAGCCTCCTCTACGGTTCACCTGCAGAAACCCTCATCCACGCCTTCATCACCTCCCGTCTGAACCACTGCAACAGCCTCCTCTACGGTTCACCTGCAGAAACCCTCATCCACGCCTTCATCACCTCCCGTCTGGACCACTGCAACAGCCTCCTCTACGGTTCACCTGCAGAAATCCTCAACAAACTTCAATACATCCAGAACTCCGCCGCCCGTCTACTCACCCACACCCGAATCCGTGAACACATCACCCCATCCTCATCAAGCTCCACTGGCTCCCCATCCCCAGATAATCCAGTACCAAATCCTCCTGATGACGTACAAAGCCCTCCATAACCTGGCCCCCCCACCTGACTGGCCTCCTCCACAGACACACTCCCACTCGCTCCCTCCGCTCTGCTGCTGCCAACCTCCTGCCCCCTCCCCCCACCCGGACCGACCTCAAGTCCTGGGGCGACAGAGCCTTCTCCATTGCTGCACCCACCCTCTGGAGCTCACTACCCCAATCCATCAGAGACTCTTCCTCCCTCACAGCATTCAAAACATCACTCAAAACCCACCTGTTCAACACTGCATTCAACCACTGACCCCCCCCCCCCCCTATTTTCTGTTAATCTCTTTTTGCATTTTTCTTTGTTTTTGTTGTTGTTTTTTATTCTCTCTCAAAGCGCCTTTGAGTGTCTAGAAAAGCGCAAAACAAGTATCATGTATTATTATTATTATTAAGACATGTTTTCTTAATTGAAGTTCCTCCTAGCCAGAACTCCCTCAAAAACTATTAGGGCGTTCACACCAAGTTCTTTTCCCACAATAGGTCAGGAGAACTCTTTAGTTCTCATGAACTAAGTACAGATCGCGTTCACACCGGAATAAGTCCCTGGGGGTGGATTAGGCAAATGAAGCCGCTGACGTCACTTCTTCTTCTTCTGCTTTGGGTTTACTGGCAGGCCGCAAACAACTTCACGGCGTATACTGCCACCCGGAGTCCCCGGCCGGAAGTCCCCGGAGTTGGGGACTGGCTTCAGACTGTACTCATCCATGCTTCTACTGCGCTGGGCTAATGCTAATGCTAATAATGCTAATGCAAGGATAATAAAATGGCGGCTTCACAAAACTTTTTGGGAGTTTTACGGGGCGTGGTTTGCAATCCGCCCAGCCAATCAGGCATAGGAACCTTTTTCTCCCACGAAAGTACCTGCTCTCTAGCAGGGACGGAAAAGGGGGTAAAAATGGTTCTGATGAACTCATTTAGTTCCGGCTCTTTTTGGTGTGAAAGCAAATATATCTGAGTTCTGATGAACTATTGTGGGAAAAGTACTCCGGTGTGAACGCGCCAAAAGATTGGGAATGGGAGTTTTTTTATAAGACTAAAACATTAAAGACCATTAGAAATAATTTCCATCCAAAGAATCGGTTTTGAAGAAAGGATCTTTCTCAGAATTATGATTTGTTTACAGAATCCTGTCTTTTTTTATTAGAATTTGAACATTTTGTCAGAACTATATATTTTCTCCGAATTTTTACTCATTTGTCCAAAAAATATTTTTACTTTTCTCAGAATTCAGAATTTTGACTTTCTTTCAGAAATGTGACTTTTTTGCTTCTGAATTAAATGTTTTTTATCAGATTGGTATTCTTTTTCCGAATGTTGACATTTGTCCTAACGTCTGAATATTTTCCTCATGAAGTTTCTCTTAATTTCAGAATCCTCTCTACCGTCGGAGGCGTAGGCGCCCGTGCTGATTGGCTGATCGCTGAACAGGTTTTCGCAGTGCAGAGAGCGGCAGAGTTTCTTCAGGAAGCGCAGCACGTAGTCGATGCTGTTCACCACCGGGAGGCTGAGCAGGTGCTGCTTCCCGTCAAACGTGGCTGCAAACAAACAAACACACTTTAAACAACATCACAAATATGATAAATGTGGCCAAAAGATTTCATCACGATATTTGCAGGTTTGAAAATGTGTCGCTTCTATGTTAATCTTTCATCAATGCTTTTTTTTGGATAATGAAAACCCCTCAAAAAGCGATTGTAGGAAGTTGGAGGTGTAGTCTGTAACCCTGAAGGTACAATAGCATAACAACAACAACAACAAAATATTCTAACAATTATCATTAGTTGTTGCCTAGTCCATTAATGCTACACAACAACAACAACAACAACAACAACAACATCATGACAAAACCAAACAAAAACCGTGGTACATGTTTATATTCTCCAATTGTCCCTACTACATTTCTCGTTAACCCAATAGGACAGAAACGCCTTGACGGAATCTCTTATAATTGGGCACCACCAATGACTTGGACTTAAGGATGAAGTTGTTATAATTTGAAGGTCAAAGGTTACATCCATCCCAATCCGTGTGACGGTAATATCTTGGGAACTCATTAATGGAATTTCTTCAAATTTGGCCAGAAAGTCAGCCTGGACCCGAGGCTGAACTGATATAGTTTATGGTCTGAGGTCAGTGTGACCTCGCAAAACCCTACAATCGTTTTGGGCCATAACACAAGAATGAATACGCTTAATATGACAATTAAAGGTCCCATGTCATGGCCATTTCCACTGATCATAGTTCCATTGTTGAGCTCTACTAGAATAGATTTATATTGTGCAATTTTCCAAACTCACATTGGTTTCTCAGAATCTCTGTAAACTACGTGTATTCACTGAATTTCACTCTCTGCCTTTAACGGCTCGTTGTAGCTCCAATAGCTCCAGCCCCCACCCTCCCTGTGAGCACAGTGTGCTCTGATTGGTCGGGACGTTGTGAATCGCGCTGAGCTCCGTGGAGGTGTTGTTTCCTTGTTTAGCGAAACACAGCCAAACTCACCCTGAGCACACACAAAGTCACAGCCGAAGTAAAAACAATAAGTGTGGCTTGATATTGAGAAAGAAAAGGGTTGATAAACGCTGTGAGAATGGGTCTGCAGAGAGAATGGGTCTGCAGAGAGAATGGGTCTGCAGAGAGAATGGGTCTGCAGAGAGAATGGGTCTGCAGAGAGAATGGGTCTGCAGAGAGAATGGGTCTGCAGAGAGAATGGGTCTGCAGAGAGAATGGGTCTGCAGAGAGAACGGGTCTGCAGAGAGAATGGGTCTGCAGAGAGAATGGGTTTGCAGAGAGAATGGGTCTGCAGAGAGAATGGGTTTGCAGAGAGAATGGGTCTGCAGAGAGAATGGGTCTGCAGAGAGAATGGGTCTGCAGAGAGAATGGGTCTGCAGAGAGAACGGGTCTGCAGAGAGAATGGGTCTGTAGAGAGAATGGGTCTGCAGAGAGAATGGGTCTGCAGAGAGAATGGGTCTGCAGAGAGAACGGATCTGCAGAGAGAATGGGTCTGTAGAGAGAATGGGTCTGTAGAGAGAATGGGTCTGCAGAGAGAATGGGTCTGCAGAGAGAATGGGTCTGTAGAGAGAATGGGTCTGCAGAGAGAACGGGTCTGCAGAGAGAATGGGTCTGCAGAGAGAATGGGTCTGAAGAGAGAATGGGTCTGCAGTGAGAATGGGTCTGCAGAGAGAATGGGTCTGCAGAGAGAACGGGTCTGTAGAGAGAATGGGTCTGCAGAGAGAATGGGTCTGTAGAGAGAATGGGTCTGCGGTGAGAGAGAATGGGTCTGTAGAGAGAATGGGTCTGTAGAGAGAATGGGTCTGTAGAGAGAATGGGTCTGCAGAGAGAATGGGTCTGTAGAGAGAATGGGTCTGCAGAGAGAATGGGTCTGTAGAGAGAATGGGTCTGTAGAGAGAATGGGTCTGCAGAGAGAACGGGTCTGTAGAGAGAATGGGTCTGTAGAGAGAATGGGTCTGCAGAGAGAATGGGTCTGCAGAGAGAACGGGTCTGTAGAGAGAATGGGTCTGCAGAGAGAATGGGTCTGTAGAGAGAATGGGTCTGGAGAGAGAATGGGTCTGTAGAGAGAATGGGTCTGTAGAGAGAATGGGTCTGTAGAGAGAATGGGTCTGCAGAGAGAATGGGTCTGTAGAGAGAATGGGTCTGCAGAGAGAATGGGTCTGTAGAGAGAATGGGGTCTGTAGAGAGAATGGGTCTGCAGAGAGAACGGGTCTGTAGAGAGAATGGGTCTGTAGAGAGAATGGGTCTGTAGAGAGAATGGGTCTGCAGAGAGAGAGAATGGGTCTGTAGAGAGAATGGGTCTGCAGAGAGAATGGGTCTGTAGAGAGAATGGGTCTGCAGAGAGAATGGGTCTGCAGAGAGAATGGGTCTGCAGAGAGAACGGGTCTGTAGAGAGAACGGGTCTGCAGAGAGAACGGGTCTGTAGAGAGAATGGGTCTGTAGAGAGAATGGGTCTGCAGAGAGAATGGGTCTGCAGAGAGAACGGGTCTGCAGAGAGAACGGGTCTGCAGAGAGAATTTCGCCGCGATCCCAACTGTCTGTTATCAGCCTGCAGCCAGGGAGGAGAGATCAGCAGAGCTGCCTGCACTGAGTGTGTGAGGAAGTCCGTGGATTGGTCAATTTGGACCAATCAGCGGGGGCTTAACGTAACGGCTCCGCGGACGTAACGTAACGGTTCCACGGATTGGTCCATTTCGTTCCAGGTACGGTTGACGTCATGCGTACCCGGAAGAATCAAATGGACAGTGACGTATCTCCAACGAGGCGTTTTGGGGAGGTATTTTCTGTGTTAGAGTTTTACTCGCTACAGGGTGTACTTTGAAGGTTTTGACTCTGCACACCGTTTACATGCATAAAAACCTTCATAACAACAAGGGGACGGGTACTAACCGGAAAAGCATGACATGGGACCTTTAAAACAAATTGACACAGTCGGTAAACACATCTTGACGCATAAGCTCTGTTAAGCGCCTCGATAAACATTCATCTGTTTGTCCTCTTTCAATGTACTTATTTATCTAAATAGTTATCACCTTAATAAACTGTATTTCATTTAATCTTGCTGTACAATATTTCATTTTACATTCTGTTCTTGTACATATCATATTCTATTTACATGTATAGACTTCTGGCACTATTTTGTATTTGTATTTTATTATACATGTTGTATCGTTGAAGGAGCTCTGGTCAGAAGAGCACGGTAGCTTATGTGCAAGCTGACATTAAGACCTTTGAATCTTGAATCATAAGTTCACCGACGAGTCCAAGTGGAAATTTGTGCCAATATTTTAAGGATTTTTGGGATATTACAAGAATAAGAAGAAGTCACAAAGATATTTCACTATAGAAATCCTATCAGTTCATCCTGATGTCCAGGTAAAGATTTGTGCAAAGTCTGAAGTCATTTCAAGGCGTTCTTCATATATTGGGGAGGAAATGGAATCAAACCACTAAAATCTCAGTTTATCCTCGAGTCTCAGTGGGCAATCTCCTCCAAACTTTGTGAGCATTATATATTTTTCTCAGAATTGTAACTTTTTCTGATTTGTTTTTGTGACTTTTTCTCATTCAGATTTATTTTTTGAATTTTGACTTTTTATCAGAACTGTATTATTTTTGTGAATGTTGATTTTTTTTTTTTACATAATTTACTATATATCTCAAACTCCTCATTCTCTATGAGTGCCTTTTCAGGTACAGTGGTAAACAAAGGGGTAGACGATGTTGGACGAATAGAAAGCAACACCTGAGGGAGGTCTTTGTACAACACCTGATATCTTTTCTCCCCCGTAGCCCTGGGTGAGCAGCGTGAAGACGGTTTTCTGCAGGAAGGCGCTGTCGATGCAGCCCTGCACGGCCTGCTGGAGCACCACGGAGGGTCGGTCCGGCCCGAAGTGATCCGGCAGCTGGAGGATCTTCTTCCGGTCCAAGTTAGGACCCGTGTTGGCTTGCTTGTTGATGTAGATGCAGACTGGAGCAGGGACACACAGGGGAAAGAGATACTTGATTATAGTTTAGGGTAAGAGATAGAAAGACATGCAGCTAGGGTCCGCAGGTTGGAGTAGAACCCGAGAACTACTTTAATGATCTTAATGGGAACAGTTGGATGTTCTGAGGGAGTTGTATGAGGTTAATTGTAAGTGTGTGATGTTAAGCAATGTTCTGCTGCGGACGCTTTTGCACAATTTTATTGCAATATTTGATGCACTTTTTTCTTTTTATGTTGTATGTAGCCTTGGTGCAGGAGCCTAAGACTTACAAAACAGCCTATGGGTCCTTTGAACATCAGTGTACACTATATCTGTTGTGCTAGCAGGGTGAAATCAAAACTTAGCTGTGATTGGTCAACCTCTTACGGCCCGTCCACACAGCGGCGTGCGTTGAAAGCTTTACCATTCACTTTGAATGGGTGACGTCACTTTGAGCCGAACTGCATTGTGGGAAGCTCGCGGCAAAAGTTGAGCAATGTTCAACTTTTGAAGCCTCGGCAGAAGCGTCAGCCAGTCGAATCATATGCCAGTACGAGCTCTAGCCAATCAAACCGCTGCTTGTGTGTCAGGGAGATTAAAGTGATTGGTTGTTGGTCGAGTTTCAGACACGCCCGCCGGCAAGCTTCAACGCACGCCGCCGTGTGGACGGGCCGTTAGAGATGTCCCGCCTCTTAGCCTATCACAGACAATGTGTTGGAGCGCTAGCCAATAGGAGCGCCAGCGTTAGTGATGTCACTATGTTCCGGGAGTTAACAAAGGAGTCCAATGGAGGTGTTTCAGGCAGGGGGGGGGGGGGGAAGTCCCTTTGGAGGGAACAGGGATTTTAGCCTCTGCAGACCTAAAACCTAAAAATGTATTTATTTAAACCTGAACAGTTTTAAATGGAGCAGGAGTGTTCTGTAGTGATGTCACTATGTTCCAGGAGTAAACGCAGGAAAGGGAATATCGTTTTTTAATGTTATTTTCTTCAAATAGTTATTTATCTGAGTTTTTATTTTTGATGTATGCACCACAACATCAAGTCAAATCTCTCGTATGTGTCAACCCACCTGGTGATAAACCTGATTCTGATTTTAAAAACATACACTTGGGTACAGGGTACTGCTGATCAGCATTAAAGGTGTATTTGGTGTGTTCCTGTTACCTGTGAGCACCTGGGGGGTGGCAGAGTGCGGCACGGTGGCAGCGTCCTGGGGGATGGAGCTCATGTCGGGCTCGGGGGTGCTGCTGGGGGGGGAGACGGCCAGTGGGGTCATCACCATCCGGGGTTTCAGCTGCAGGAGAGAAGGGTACGCATTGTTGTTGGTATTTCAGGCGTATTATTGATAAATCCACAAACGTATCGTCTTCATTTACATTATTTCATTTCATATTCTGTTCTTGTACATATCTACGGAGCCCTGGAGGGTTCATAGAGAGAAATAAATAAAACGAGGCCATGTTTCATTCATTTGTGCACATGATATACTTTTTTGTGCGCACGAGATTACCGGTGCGCCAAGTAGGAAGAGGAGCACAGGAGACAACCCTTCATTGCAGACTGTTATGTTTACGTGGGAAATGGCAGTGCATACATTATTTGAGATATATTTCAAACTCGACTTCATTTTAGGGACATTTCGGCCAGGGGTGTAGAGCTATTTGTTCAAGCACCGGATTCGCAAAACAGGAGAGTAAACCAGTCTGCCTTGATCTATGAATTCATGTCCGTGACTCTCTCAGTATCTGCTGTCAGCGCGCAGAGAGCTGTGTCTTCATCGTGTTTACCTTCAGAACAGAGATCGAGGCTGCTACGTTTTAGCCACACACACACACACACACACACACACACACACACACACACACACACACACACACACACACACACACACACACACACACACACACACACACACACACACACACACACACACACACACACACACACACACACACACACACACACACACACACACACACACACACACACACACACACACACACACACACACACACACACACACACACACACACACACACACACACACACACACACACACACACACACACACACACACACACACACACACACACACACACACACACACACACACACACACACACACACACACACACACACACACACACACACACAACACACACATTATTCCCCCTATTACTCGTTTTATGAAGGAGATGTCCGGTCTCCAGGGCGCGTGATGTGTAAATAACCAATTTGTGTTCTGTAAAACTGACAAGGATATTACTTTGTTTTTGTTACTTTCGTTGCAGTTGTATCTTAAATGTAATTTAGGTTAACTTCCTGTTTTATTTAGATGCTTTTATTTTGAAGGCGAGTTTACGATATTGACAGGAAGTTGTTGTTGCTATGGAAACGTGAAATGCTACATGATGTGTGTTGTGTTCGGTGTATGTGTGTGTCCGACACCGGCATTTGTTTTCAAATGACCATGAACAGTAATTTACACACATCTGGCTAACTCCATCTGTGTGTTCCCAAGTGAAAGAAGTTCGTTTACTCTTAATCTCGATGTAGGCTAGAGTGCTAAATGCTGTCGGAGTGCAACGGAACGAACGCCACTATCATAATGTCTTCTGAAAACAAATGCACACGTGCGCACATGCGCACACACACACACACACACACACACACACACACACACACACACACACACACACACACACACACACACACACACACACACACACACACACACACACACACACACACACACACACACACACACACACACACACACCACACACACACACACACACACACACACACACACACACACACACACACACACACACACACACACACACACACACACACACACACACACACACACACACACACACGTTACCTACTGTAACCCCAGCTTCTATGAGTAAATGGCTTCGCCCTCTAAGGCTATTGCTATTGGGTAATCCCCCTGCGCCCCGCGCAGCACTGAAACACTTGTAGTCCACGCCCACCCGCTAGGTGGGCCCCACCCTCGGGCCTCCTTCCGGTATAAATAGGAAGGAGGCCCGGCAATCTGCTCCCATACAAAATAACTTTTCTTCAGCTATTCGTAGAGCCAGTGCGGCCCAGCGCTTAGAGGGCTGCGCCATTTACTCATAGAAGCTGGGTTACAGTAGGTAACCTCAGTTCTATTTCGTATATGGCTTCGCCCTCTAAGGCTATCGCTATTGGGTTAAGGGCGAAGCATGATGTAGTCTGCGCCCCACTGGGTCCGTCCAGCACTAGAAGCACAGACACACCTGCTCAATAACACCCCCTGCCTGTTGTGCCATGCGTAATGGCGCATCACCGTCCCTGGAACATAGCAAAACATGCCTGTCTTCCCGACGGGGTGAAGGCTGGGAACAATACATACCGACCGCTGTGAGAAAGTAGAGACGAAGGTCCCACCTTGCCCTGCGATCATAGAGGGGGAACAGCAGCTCTCTGCGTATCTCGGACAGAGGAATGCCGCGAGCTCTGCAGGTTATTAACCAAAAAGTTATAACCACCAGGCCTCTGCAGCGAACCCTGCTGCCTACTCATCAACAGATTGGAGGCAGCTGGCGTAGTTACCGCGCTCTGCAGTTTATTAACCGATAGATTAAAACCTGCAGTCTTTTGTAACGAACCCTGCTGGCTATTAACCGATAGGTCATAGGCAGCTGGTTCACCCAGAGTGGGGGATATGTGAGACACATTTGAAACTGATGACTCAGACAAAAGGTTGGGAAATGAGCTTTCTTCCTCTTTATTTCCCTCACAATCCCCCCCAAACCGTCAAGGCCGGCTCTGCTTCCTCGGCGGCTCTCGTGGAGCAGACGACGAGCGGGAATACCTCGCTCGTCGTTGACCACCCACTGGTGGGGGGGCGGAGGGGCGGGACGGTGCCCCTGCCGACGGACGAATCTGACGCCTCGCCTGCCGCTGGTGCCGCTGAGGCTTCGCTGCAGGCTGGAGCCAGCCAACGTGCTGGCGGATATCGTCCGCCTGCTCCGCCGCCGCCTTCATGGACTCCACCATGGCTAGGAACTGGGGTCCAAACAGCCCGTCCGGGCTGATCGGAGCGTCCAGCAAGACCTTCCTGGCTGGCTCTGTAACAGCCGCCTGTTGCAGCCATAGGTGGCGCTGGATCTGCGTCATCCACGCAGCGATCCTCGCCTGGGAGACAGCCACGGATGCGCACAGCGTGAGTGCCGTGCTGGCCGCCTTGCCGATCTCCTCCGCCTCCTCTGGAGCCACTGTGGTGGACCGCTCCACCAGCGTAACCACCGAGTTGGACAGCAACGCGATGTTGTTTGCCGCCGCCGACGCCTGAAACGCACATTGGTGCGCCCGGTCAGCCTGGCAGGCGACATACTGGTCCCTGGGGGAGGCCAACGTAGGGCGTCGTCCGGCGATCAAGTTGGCCTGCCTAACCCCAAAGAACGCCGTCAGGCTCGGCTCCAGAGCAGGGGTGGTTGGGAAACCATCCTCCGTGAATCCCTCCACCTTAGTGAAGGGAACAAAGGTGGCCACCGGAGCCCTCAGGGTCCTCGGGTTTGCCGCCGCCCCCTCCTGGTACCTCCTAATGGCGGGGAAGCGCGGCCAGACCGGGTCACTCCTGCCCGTCTGAACCCGGGATCTCCAGCATGATGCCACCCAACGCCGGCAGCGCCGTGGCAACGGAGAAGGTGACCGCGTGCTCGGCCGCCAAACCCGCACCGACTCCGTCTCCCCGTCCGGGGGAGAGGGGGAGGGGAGAGCCGCATGGCGAGCCATGGAGGGAGACGGGGTAGGAGTCGTCCGAGACAGGCTGCCGTCCCTGTGCTCCTGGACGGGCCAATCGTCCTCCTCGGCCGCTAGAGCGTCCGCTCTTCGCTTCCTGTCGGCTGATGGGAGACGGGCACAATGCGAGCAAGCGACCTGCTGGCTGAGAGCCGAGTGCTCTGGCCCCAGGCAGGATTCGCATATCGCGTGTAGGTCATAGCTCGTGATATAACCCGTTTTACATGAGGGACAATCACGGACGCAGTTGTTGCTCATGACTCAATTCCTGTGCTTCAGTAACTGCTGGTTTGCTGAAGAAAAGAGGGAGCAGATTGCCGGGCCTCCTTCCTATTTATACCGGAAGGAGGCCCGAGGGTGGGCCCACCTTGCGGGTGGGCGTGCCGTGGACTACAAGTGTTTCAGTGCTGCGCGGGGGCGCAGGGGGATTACCCAATAGCGATAGCCTTACAGGGCGAAGCCATATACGAAATAGAACACACATACACGCACACAAACATACACACACAAACACACACACACACACACGTCCTGGCGACCGGACATCTTCTTCATAAAACTAATAATATGGCGTAATAATCGGCAATTTATTTATTCTTCTCTATGAACCCTCCGGGGCTCCGTACATATCCCATATTCTACTGACAATTTTTATTTTGTATTTTATGATATAGGTTGCATTGTGGGAGCTCAGGTCAGAAGGATGTCATTGCCATGTATCCGCTCTGCTGAGCATCTGATGATAACACCTTTGAATTGATTCTGTTTGTAACCCTTTCATTTACACACACTTTATCATTAAAACATGCAGGAAAGGACCTTTTATGACAGATGTCTTGGTAATATAAGTGGCCTTCTTTATCCTGTAGAAGTTAACATGCATTTTATGTACAAAAACAGACTTCACATTATTAAATCCCTTTTGGGCTTTAAAAAAAAACCTAAAATCTGAACAAAGCCTGCAGATGTGACCCCTCTCTGACACAACATGTGCAGGGCATGATCCTATGTACACATGCATTATTAAACACACACACACACACACACACACACACACACACACTCTCACTCTTCCCCCTCACTCTTCCCCCTCTTTTGGGGCACCAGTGAGGCAGCGACTTATGTCAATAACATTTATCACATCTACAGATATCTTAGTAATGTGAGTGGACTTTCTGTAGCCACTATTATCCTGTATTAAGATAATGTCATTTAAACAGCCTTCTGCAGAATGAAGCATGCATATTATGTACAAAAACAGACTATATTTACATTATTAAATCCCTTTGGATCCCAATCTCTCTGACACAACACAACATGTGCAGGGCATGATCCTATGTACAACACATGCATTTTTAAACACACTGCACCCCCCCCCCCACTCTCTCTCACACACACACACACACACACACACACACACACACACACACACACACACACACACACACACACACACACACACACACACACACACACACACACACACACACACACACACACACACACACACACACACACACACACACACTTCCCCCTCGCGTATCCCACCTTGAATCCCGGTTTTCTGCCCCTCTTTTTGGGCACTTTGAGTGGAGGCAGCGACTCGGGGTAGCGGCTTGTTGTGAAGTCCATCTTGGCGTTGTTCCGGAGGGGGGGTCGGCCTCTCTTTCTGCCCGGGATCTTGCCCCCCAGGCTGGGGAGGAAGGAGGGAGACACTGCAGCCGATTGCATCTCTCTGTCGTCTGGGTTCTGAGCCGCTGCTGCAGGAACACTCATCTGGAGACAAAGAGCAGAGCTGCAGAACACACCATGCTACTCCGCGATATCACACACACACAGCTATTAGCTTCATCATAGCATGCATTAGCTTCACACACAGAGGGAACTGAGCTACACACATGCTAAACAATAATGATGCTCCTCCTCCATATGTTACACAGCAGCAATTAGCTTCATTTACAGACCGGAATCCTGAAGCACCACTGATGCTCCTCTATAAAACACAGCATGCATTCGCTTCATTTGTTGAGGACACTGAGCTGTAGAAATGCTACAGTGATCCCCCTCCTCTAACACAGCATGCTTTAGCATCATTTAGAAAGGGAACTGAGCTACATACATGCTAAACAATAATGCACCCTGATGCTCCTCCTCTGTATATACCACACCATGCATTAGCTTACTTTAAAGACAGACATACTCAAACACAATGCCCCTGGTGCTCCTCTATAACACACCATGCATTAGCACCATGTTTAAAGGGAACTAAGCTACATACATGCTAAGCAGTAATGCACACTCCTCCTCGCAGAGCATCATGTGCAGACAGACAGATGCTACAGAACAATGCCCTCTCCTCCTGTCAGCAACACAGCATCCTTTACAGAGAGGAGCAATGCAGCATTTAGCAGAGCAGCATCACAACACAAAGGCAGCCATGAGGAGGAGGAAGAGGATGATGATGAAGAGAAGGAGGGTTATTTCTCTTTCTTGTTGTACCTGCTGTCTTCTGTAGTGAAAGCAAAGAGCCAAGCCCTTTAGTGTGGATGACACAGAAACTACAGAGCTGCTTTCCTGCAGACAGCCATCCTCCGCTGCTCTCCGGCTGCAGATTCTCATTAGACTAATGCATTCAGCAGGGAGAGAGGGAGAGGGGGGGGGGCTTCACCATGGAGACCCAGCTATGAATTACCATTACGATGACAGCTTCCACCCTAATCTGTAAAAACCAGGAGAGCAGGAGAAACACATCTCTCATGCAGGACGAGTGGATGTTTAATACAGGATGCCATATTTTAAATACCAGAAAGTGCAGCTGTCAGATGCTTCTGTTTATAAAGCTATGTTGGGCAAACTCCCGTATTACATCTGTTCTCTGGTAAAGCAGAAAGTTGCAGGCAGCTATTGTCTGAGATCGCAGGATGTAGTCTTGTTAGATGTACCAAGAGTAAGGACTGTTTTAGGTAAGACAGCTTTTATGTGCGCAGCTCCACTTGCTTGGAACAGCCTACAGTCCAAATTGAATTTGAGCAATTTTATTTCTCTGAATGTTTTTAAGGCACGTCTGCACGAGATGCTTTCTGACACTATGGGTGTTTGTAAGTGTTGGTAAATATGATGTCCTCTATTGTTTGTTTTGATGTTGTTTTTATGTTTCATGTGGAACTAAATTGATGCAGGTCTCCCTTGTAAAAGAGATCCGTGATCTCAAGGGACCTACCTAAATAAAGGTTTGAAATGAAATGAAATGAATGTCCCTTTGACACCTGTCTCTTTTGTGCCTATAGACATTTCTTTATTTATACCTCAAAACGGCCAATTTAATACATGAACTGTCTCTAAAATACATACAAATGTAATGCTTAGAAATGTCTTTATTTATACCTGAACAGTATTTATTTAATACATGCAAACTGCCTCTTTTATACCTAAAAATGTTTATTTAAATGCCTAAAAATGTCGTAATTTATACCTGAACAGTTTTTATTCAATACCTGCAAAATGACAGGCGCGAAGGGCAGCAGCCTCATCCGTGGCCGAGGCAAAGCAGCGGGTGTGGGAGAAGTTCGGAGAAGACATGGAGAAGGACTTTCGGGCGGCACCAAAGTTGTTCTGGAAAACTGTCCGACACCTCAGGAGGGGGAAGCAGGGAACCATCCAAGCTGTGTACAGTAAGGATGGGACGTTGTTGACCTCAATTGATGGAGTGTTAGGGCGTTGGAAGGAACACTTTGAGGAACTCCTGACCCCGACAACTCCGCCCTCTATGTTAGAGGCAGAGCTGGAGTATGACGGGGGATCAACACCAATCTCCCGGGGGGAGGTCACTGAGGTCGTCAAACAACTCCACAGTGGCAAAGCCCCGGGGGTGGATGAGATCCGCCCGGAAATGCTGAAGGCTCTGGGTGTTGAGGGACTGTCATGGTTGACACGTCTCATCAACGTTGCGTGGAAGTCGGAAACAGTACAGAAGGAGTGGCAGACCGGGGTGGTGGCTCCCCTTTTTAAAAAGGGGGATCAGAGGGTGTGTGCCAATTACAGAGGCATCACACTACTCAGCCTCCCCGGGAAAGTTTACTCTAAGCTACTCGAAAGGAGGGTCAGGCCGATTGTCGAACCTCAGATTGAGGAGGAACAATGCGGATTCCGTCCTGGTCGTGGAACGACGGATCAGCTTTTTACTCTCGCAAGGATCCTGGAGGGGGCCTGGGAGTACGCTTATCCGGTCTACATGTGTTTTGTAGACTTGGAGAAGGCGTATGACCGAGTTCCCAGGGAGTTACTGTGGGAGGTGCTGCGGGAGTATGGGGTGAGGGGGTCTCTACTCAGGGCCATCCAATCTCTGTACTCCCAAAGCGAGAGCTGTGTCCGGGTCCTCGGCAGTAAGTCGGACCCATTTCCGGTGAGGGTTGGCCTCCGCCAGGGCTGCGCTTTGTCACCAATCCTGTTTGTAATATACATGGATCGGATTTCGAGGCGTAGTCATGGGGGAGGGGGTCTGCAGTTCGGTGGACTAAGGATTGCACCACTGCTTTTTGCAGATGATGTGGTTCTAATGGCTTCATCGGTCTGCGACCTTCAGCACTCACTGGATCGGTTCGCAACCGAGTGTGAAGCGGCTGGGATGAGGATCAGCACCTCCAAATCTGAGGCCATGGTTCTCAGCAGGAAACCGATGGACTGTCCACTTCAAGTAGGGAATGAGTCCTTACCCCAAGTGAAGGAGTTCAAGTATCTCGGGGTCTTGTTCTCGAGTGAGGGAACAATGGAGCGTGAGATGGGCCGGAGAATCGGAGCAGCGGGAGCGGTACTGCAGTCGCTTTACCGCACCGTTGTGACGAAAAGGGAGCTGAGCCAGAAGGCAAAGGTCTCTGTCTACCGGGCCATTTTCGTTCCTACCCTCACCTATGGTCATGAAGGATGGGTCATGACCGAAAGAACGAGATCGCGGATACAAGCGGCCGAGATGGGTTTTCTCCGCAGGGTGGCTGGTGTCTCCCTTAGGGATAAGGTGAGAAGTTCGGTCATCAGGGAGGGACTCGGAGTTGAGCCGCTCCTCCTTCGCGTCGAAAGGAGCCAGTTGAGGTGGTTCGGGCACCTAGTTAGGATGCCACCTGGGCGCCTCCCTAGGGAGGTGTTCCAGGCACGTCCAGCTGGGAAGAGACCAAGGGGTAGACCTAGGACCAGGTGGAGGGATTATATCTCTTCGCTGGCCTGGGAGCGCCTTGGGATCCCCCAGTCAGAGCTGGTTGATGTCGCCAGGGAAAAGAAAGTTTGGGGCTCTCTGCTGGAACTGCTACCCCCGCGACCCGACCACGGATAAGCGGGAGAAGATGGATGGATGGATGGACCTGCGAAATGTATTTTAAATACCAGAACATTTAGCTGTAAGATGCGTTTGTTTCCTTCGATACGTGAAAAACGGTCTCTTTTCTGCAAACCGTCTGTTTTACGGCTAAAGATGTTACCTAAACATTTCTTTATTTATACCTGAACAGTTTTTATTCAATACCTGCTAAATGTATTTCTAATGCCTGGTAATGTTTCTATTTATACCAGAAGAAAGTATCTGTAATACATGCAAAATGCTTCTTGAATACCACAAAATGTATTAAGAAGTGTCGCTATTGTACGTATTCATTTAAAAATAAAGATTTACTGGAAAACTGTCTCTTGTTTTTTTAGGAGATATCTCAACGTGTTCACAGACAGTAACATGCAGCAGGACACACACTGTCAATATGAACGTGTGTGTGTGTGAGTGTGTGAGAGCATTAGAGAGAGTCGCAGCGAGGGAGAAGAGCTCCTCTGTTGTCATGGCAACAAGCCTGTAAGCTCCTCTTCTGACTGTCAGCCATGTTTGTTTGTCTCTGCACTGTGTGTGTGTGTGTGTGTGTGTGTGTGTGTGGTGTGTGTGTGTGTGTGAGTGTGTGTGTGTGTGTGTGTGTGTGTGAGTGTGTGTGAGTGTGTGTGAGTGTGTGTCTGTGTGTGTGAGTGTGTGTCTGTGTGTGTGATGTGTGTGTATGTGTGTGTGTGTGTGAGTGTGTGTGTGTGTGTGTGTGTGTATGTGTGTGTGTGTGTGTGTGTGTGTGACAATTAAATAGCCATAAAATAGATAAACATTTAAAATAATAAATAAATAAAAAGTAAGAATACTTAATTTATTATTATTTGTGTTTCATATTTATGTAATTATTTATAGATTTTTCTAAATTATTATTTATTGTGTTATTTTTTCATCAATTATTGTATTTAATGTTTTTGCTCTCAGCCCTGTTTCTGTCCCGAAGCCCCGCCCCTTTCCGGTCGGCGCGTCACTCTCCCCTGTTTGTTTTGTTCGTTGCTAATAAAGTTTCGGTGACGTAATGAATCCAACATGTCGGTGTGCGGCAGAATGAGGATGTCACCCTCAGCTCTTTGGGGATTTAAATGTATTTTCGCTGCTCGGTTTTCCTCCCGGAGGATCTTAGCGTGTCTGCCGGGGCTCCGCGGGAGAGGTGAGGGTCGAGAGGGGAGAAAACACCCGGTTTAAAGCTAATTTACACTGAAAACTGCACCTCGATCCAGTTATAACACACCTTGTGTAATGTGGTTCACTAACTCAAAGTGAACTGAACACTACAGTTACATATATTAATATATATATATATATATATATATACATATATATATTATATTACAGATAAATGACATTTCGTGCGAATTTATCAGTCATTTCCTAACCTTTGGGTTCACAGCAGGGGGTGCTCCCAGGGAGGCATAATACACCTGGTGTACCTATGGATGACACATTTATGAAATATTAATAATATTTGTATTTATTTATTTATTACGTGTTTTATTCATTTATTACAATGTATACCTAATATGTTTTGGGTTCATTTGTTTTGATTATTGTTTTTTATTTATTTACAGATTTGTTTTCAATTATTATTATTTGTGTTTTTGTATTAATGTAATTTTATTTCATTACTGTTATTATTTGTGTTTTTTATTGATAGACTTTTAGAATTATTATTTTTATTTATGTATTTATTTATAGATATTTTATTATTATTATTAGAAGGGTGAGGGCCGTGAGGGGGGAGACAGGGCCAGTGGGGGGACAGGGCCGTGAGGGGGGAGACAGGGCCAGTGGGGGGACAGGGCCATGAGGGGGGAGACAGGGCCAGTGGGGGGACGGGGCCGTGAGGGGGGAGACGGGGCCGTGAGGGGGGAGACGGGGCCAGTGGGAGGACAGGGCCGTGAGGGGGGAGATAGGGCCAGTGGGGGGACAGGGCCGTGAGGGGGGAGAAAGGGCCAGTGGGGGGACAAGGCTGTGAGGGGGAGACAGTGCCTTGCTCAGGGACACCTTGGTAGCACTATTTCAAGGATGCTATGTTCCAATGTCCAGGATGCTTGGAATTCTACCGAGGCCGGCGTCCTTCGTTGCGGGAGGCTGCACATGTGTAGACTCCGCAGTCTTAAAATCCCCACAATGCTTTGCGAACGGACCAATTTCCAAATCTTTGGCGTAAATCGCGCTCCATTTAAGGCGGGGCCTCGCATATGACGCACACCTGCACACCTGTTAGCCTGTGACTCGGAGGGACATGTCCTACCAAGGAAGCGTCCTCGACATTGAGAAACACCCCCTGTCTATCCGGGACTTGAACCGGTGACCTTCCAGTTGCCAAGCCAAGTCCCTATGGACTTTGCCACCACCGCCCTGAAGACCTTGAACAAGATACTTTCTGAAAATCTTGGAATTCTGCATTTTCTCAAGATTCTGATCTTTTTCAAAAAAATAGAAAAATACTGACTTTTGTCTAAAATGTCATAATTCTGACTTTTCAGATTTTTTCACAAAATCTCAACATTCAGATTTTCTTTGACAAAATTCTGTCTTTTTCATAAAATCTCAGATCTCAACTTTTTAGCTGAAACATAAAAACTCTGTATTTCTTGTCAAAATGTGGACTTTTGTCTGAAAATCCATTCCATAAGAAGGAAAGAGGTCTCTGCATTTGACCCGTCCTAGTGTTAGGAGCAGTGTAGGGAACGGCGCCCTGCTCAGGGACACCTCGGTAGCAATCTGTCTATCCGGGACTTGAACTGGTGACCTTCCGGTTGCCAAGCCGAACCTCTATGGGCTTTGCCACCACCTCTAATGTGTCTCAGTCTGTAGGGACTTGGTCTTGGAACCAAAGGGTCGCCGGTTAACGTCTCGACCCAAACTTTTTTATAGTAAGCTGGTATCTGGAGAGGTGCCAGTTCACCTCCTGGGCCACTGCCGTGCTGAGGTGCCCTTGAGCAAGGCACCTAACCTGAAACTGCTCCCTTGGTGCCAGATAACTGGCAGCCTCTCTGCTCTGTGTATATCCTCCCTGTGTGTGTAATGTGTTGTTAGGAAACTCTCCCTGGTCCCTGGCTTGAGCTTCAGCCTCAGGATCCATGTGTCTGTGATCCTCTCCAGAATGGAAGGAGTCATCACATACAGAGCATCAACTAGTTCCTGAACAGTGTCCTTCACATGCTGATATCCAAGAGAGGGAGTTACACAGTCACAAGATGGAGGAAGAGAAAGCAGTATTCAATGTTTACTTCAGATTAGCTCCACGTCAGAAATGAGCATGCTTGATGTCTCTCTCCATAGAGGCTGAATCATCATGTTAATCACATAGCTATCATCTGCCTCAAACAGTCCTGATGCTCTTCTAGGTCATCACACATCCTGTCATGTTTACAGCTACAGTTGATACCTTTGATAGCATGCTGCTCTCATGTTGGAGGAGGACCTTCAGGATGTTCCCAACAGAGTGGAGAAATACATTTCCTTGTGAGGGATTATTAAAGTATGTCTTCTTCTTCTGACCCCAGGTTACTCAGTGGAGGCTCAGCAGCAGCAGCAGGTGTTGGATGAGAGGCCTCGGGGCCCTCAGGATCTCTACAGCGGGCCCCTGGACCACTACACCTCCATTATCAGAGAGGGAGCCCTGAAGGAGGATGAGCACCAGAGAGCTGTGATGCTGACCCTGGATCAGCTGCACCAAACACTCAGAGGATACAGCAACACACACACATCCCTCTTCTCCAGGGTAAACAACAACAACACACACACACATCCCTCTGAGGCCTGTCCTACGAAGCCGGTTCAACCTAACCTGGATATGTTTGAGTTAGCCGGTTGGCCTAATCCAAAACATACGTGCTCTCGCTAAGCGGTCCTACGACGCGGGTTATCAAGTGGATCGCTCAAGCCAGCCGTGTCCTATCTAGTTAGGTGTTCACATGAGAGGGGTGGTATCTGGAGCATTCGACCAATCACAGACATGGAGAAGCGCACTGACAGCGCAGCGTCATACTTCCTGAATGAAAAGTGAACTATAATATTAGACATATGAAGAAGTTAAACTTGAAACATCCATGACTTAAACACTTGATCCAGGATCAAAGCCACAGAGCTGCACCTGCAAGGTGAATACAGCTGGGAACAGAACAAGTGTTTGAATGCGTACATTAACAGCTTTATGATATCACTGCCCGTCTAAGACACCATCTGACTTTCATTACATTTGACTCCAGTGTTTCCTCAACTTAATGTGTTGCTTCAAATAATGCTTCTGCATCCAGTCTGTGACGCTGTGAGTGTTGCACGGCCAGATACGGCTCAGCTGACTCAGATCAGGAGATGATACATTATGAAGTGATATGGACTGTACTTAATGTGACTCTGATCCGGTTACTTATGTTGTGGCAGATATTTCAGTAAGCTTTCTTAACGCTAATGTTATAATAGTCAGATTGCTCTGAAGATGGAGCTGATATTCTATTCATGTTCACGTTCACACAGTCGCTGATTTTTGCCGGCCGTCTTTCCTGCGACGGCAGCTTTTCTGTATTTCCTTTCTCCTGTAATATGACTTGATCGCTTTAAACTCACACACTGAGCTCTGATTGGTCAGCAGGAAGTGCTTTCACTGAGTTGAGCTCTTAGTCCTGCAACCTAACCTGCTCCGGAGCAGGTTAGCCGCTCAGCATCAGTTACCATGGAGATCTAGCCGCTAAGAAGAGAACCAGCTTCGTAGGACCGGAAACCCAGAGTTACCCTGAAGTTAGCCGCTAAGAGAACATCCGGCTTCGTAGTACAGGCCTCTGCTCCATGGTAAACAACAACACACACATCCCTCTGCTCACAGGTTTGTATTAAAGTCAGATGGTGTCTTAGACGGGGCAGTGATATCATAAAGCTGTTCATGTACGCATTCAAACACTTGTTCTGTTCCCAGCTGTGTTCACCTTGCAGGTGCAGCTCTGTGGCTTTGATCCTGGATCAAGTGTTTAAGTCATGGATGTTTAAACTTTAACTTCTTCATATGTCTAATATTATAGTTGACTGTTCATTCAGGAAGTATGAGTATGTTGTGATTGGTCAAATGTTGCTAGCCC
>NW_022990024.1:0-78963 GCF_902827175.1 Gymnodraco acuticeps | reverse complement strand
CTTAGCAGACACTAAGACAGCACCCCCTTATCAGATGGATGATATGATTGTTGAACTCTTTCTCCTCAGACTTGTATAAGAACGGGCTGCAGAGGGTCAACTTCGTGCCGTTTATAGCCGTGCTGCAGGTAAGTAAATGTTAAAGGTCCCATTTCTCCTGATCATAGTTCCATCGTTGAGTCGATAGAATACATTCACTTTGTTCAATGTTCCAAACTCTGTGTATTCACTCTCTGTCCTGCACGGCTTGTTGGAGCTGCTTCCCTCCCTCCCTCCCTCCCTCCCTCCCTCCCTCCCTTCTGGCCCTAGAACCACGGTTTAGTCGGGCCAGAAAAAAGGTGAAAAAGTAGCCCCGGGCCAAAACTAGGCCAAGTGGAAACGCAACCAAAACGGGCCCCGCACGGCTCGGCACGCTTAAAGCGAGCTACCCGCTGCATTGGAAACGCGCCATTAGAGTGTTACTGCCTACAGGCTGCACTTTGAGGGTTAGAGACTCTGCAGACCGTTCACATGCAGAAGCTACAGAACACAAGGGGACGGGTCAGAACCAGAGAAGCAGGACATGGGACCTTTAACTGTTCTGTAGTTATACATCTCTTCATCAGGTCTCGTCGACCCCTCAAAGCTCTTTACAGACTACGAGAATATGTTTGAATCTATTGACAAAACCAGACCTTTGAGGCACGATTTCAAAGCATTTAGAGACAAATCAGCAAGTGAATGCAAGCTTCATGAGAAGTTTCCTAAAGCAACTTAAATCTGTATTTTCTGAGCATTTAACCAAACACTACTTTTCTTTTCTCACATTCAAAGATAAAGTTCGGGAGGAACGAAAATCCCATTTTAATTTGTATTTTTGCAAAACGCTCTAAGAAGTATCAGATTCAGCTTTTAAACGCCAATCCTAAATGTGTCATATGTCTCAAATATGGTGATTTGTTTCTGCTCATATCAGATTAAAGTGAATATTTTGAGTATACTGACAAAACCAGACCTTTGAGGCACGATTTCAATATTTTCTGACATATTTTTAGACAAAACCAAAGCATTGAGCGTTTAACCAAAACCTACTTCTATTCTCACGTTTAAATACGAGTGAATATTTCCCCTCTCTCTCCAGAGGTATTGCCAAACTCTCCGCCTGGATTCGGGGATAGATTACCGCCGGAGGAACCGACCGTCCGCTGGAAAACTCTACTTCCTGTAAGAGCCCTTCAAAATAAAACCAACCAGTCATCGTACGTTTTATTTTGAAGTTCTGTTTGCATGTTTTTGATGTTTCAGCTCCAGTGAGCCGGACGTCGAGAAGACTTTGGACAAGAAGTTTGATGAGATGGCTTTCAAACAGAACGACAGTGAGTGACTTATATATCTTTATAGTCTTATTTAAAGGTCAGCTGTGTTCAGGCTATAGCAGAGGTCTCAGATACAAATATATATAAAACATGTCTATGAAGTGTTTTGCTCCAAACACCAAACAGACCATTCTAGCCACGCCTCATGTCCCTCTGTTTCACTTCCTGTTTCTAAAGAGCTGATTCGGGGATAAAGTAGCTGTCAGTCGATTCATCGCACATTTTTTATCTGTTCTAAATGTTCCTTAGACTCTTATCAACATATGAGTGGACAAATATGCTTTATGTGTTGGTTTATAATCATTTGAACACTCTGTGTGTGTGTGTGTGTGTGTGTGTGTGTGTGTGTGTGTGTGTGTGTGTGTGTGTGTGTGTGTGTGTGTGTGTGTGTGTGTGTGTGTGTGGTGTGTGTGTGTGTGTGTGTGTGTGTGTGTGTGTGTGTGTGTGTGTGTGTGTGTGATGGATCGTTGGAGCTATGTGCAACACACGGGGGACACACAGGGGACACACACCGGGGACACACCGGGGACACACAGGGGACACACACACAGGGGACACAGCGGGGACACACGGGGGACACACCGGGGACACAGCGGGGATACAGCGGGGACACACAGGGGACACACAGGGGACACACCGGCGACACAGCGGGGACACACGGGGGACACACAGGGGACACACAGGGGAGACACCGGCGACACAGCGGGGACACACGGGGGACACACAGGGGACACAGCGGGGGGACACAGGGGACACACACAGGGGACACACACAGGGGACACACCGGGGACACACCGGGGATACACCGGGGACACACCGGGGACACACCGGGGACACAGCGGGGGGGACACACAGGGGACACACACAGGGGACACAGCGGGGACACACGGGGGACACACAGGGGACACAGCGGGGGGACACAGGGGACACACACAGGGGACACACCGGGGATACACAGCGGGGACACACAGGGGACACACACAGGGGACACACCGGGGATACACCAGGGACACAGCGGGGACACACAGGGGACACACAGGGGACACACGGGGGACACACAGGGGACACAGCGGGGGGACACAGGGGACACACACAGGGGACACACCGGGGATACACAGCGGGGACACACAGGGGACACACACAGGGGACACACCAGGGACACAGCGGGGACACACAGGGGACACACAGGGGATACACCAGGGACACAGCGGGGACACACACAGGGGACACACCGGGGATACACCAGGGACACAGCGGGGACACACAGGGGGACACACAGGACACACACACAGGGGACACACCAGGGACACAGCGGGGACACACAGGGGACACACACAGGGGACACACCGGGGATACACCAGGGACACAGCGGGGACACACAGGGGACACACACAGGGGACACACCGGGGATACACCAGGGACACACCGGGGACACACCGGGGACACACCGGGTACACACCGGGGACACACCGGGGACACACCGGGTACACACCGGGGACACACCGGGGACACACCGGGGACACACCGGGGATACACCGGGGACACACCGGGGACACACAGGGGACACACCGGGGACACACCGGGGACACACCGGGTACACACCGGGGACACACCGGGGACACACCGGGTACACACCGGGGACACACCGGGGACACATGGATGTAGAGAAGACACCACAAAGTGACTTTGCATGCCAGGTCCCCTTTAATATAAAAAGATCAAATAAAATAAAAAAATATGTAGAAAAACACAAGAAGTTAAAGCAAGAATTTGGAGTAAAAATATAAAATAATACAAATATTAAAATAAACGTAATTGAAAGAAAGTGTAATGATATGTTTCTCTGCAGTAACGCGGCCCAGGATGATGAACGTGAACAACAGGAAGGTGCGTCTGGAGAAAGCGTGTGGGAGCATCGCTGACTGCAGCTTCGAGGAGCTGTGTGACCGAGTAAGAGCTTTAGGAGTCATGTGACACTTCCTTTGAGTTGGACCTTAAAGCATGGACACATGTCACAGTAGAGACACTTCCTCTGTGTGTGTGTGTGTGTGTGTGTGTGTGTGTGTGTGTGTGTGTGTGTAGCCTCTGGGAGCCAGTGACTACCTGGAGGTCTCTCGTCTGTTCGACACTCTCTTCATCAGAAACATTCCCCTGCTGACGCTCAACAAGAAGGCCCAGGCCCGAAGACTCATCACTCTGGTGGACGCTCTGTACGACCACAAGGTGACACACACACACACACACACACACAGACACACTGACAGACACGCACACACACTGACACACACACACACACTGACTGACAGACACACACACACTCACACACACACACACACTGACTGACACACACACACACACACACACACACAGGTTCATCATGCTGGTGGACGTTCTGTACGACCACAAGGTGACACACACACACTCACTCACTCACACACACACTCACACACACACACACACACACACACACACACACACACACGCACACACACACACACACCTCTGTCCGACCCCCGACCTCCAGCTGTGTGTTCCTGTAGTTTGATATCTACCTGTCTCCAGGTGAGGGTTGTGATTCTGGCGGATCATCCTCTGGAGGAGCTGTTTGTTCTCGACGGAGAGCACGGACAGGACGAGAGCAACATCCTGATGGACGACCTGGGGCTCCGGAGGGTGACACTTTATATATTCACACTGAACACATCAGCATTCATCTGTCTGCATCGTGCTCATCAGTGATCGATATAGTCCATGGACTTCTAGACTCTTCTGGCTCTGTTTCTCAAAACATTCTCTGCACGGTTTCATCTGTTTTATTAGTTTCATGTCCTCTCTATATATTCATGCTGGAGGACTTCAGTTAGTCATTGACCTGCAGCTGCTGATGAGAGACTTGGACACACACACACACACACACACACACACACACACACACACACACACACACACACACACACACACACACACACACACACACACACACACACACACACACACACACACACACACACACACACACACACACACACACACACACACACTCACACTCACACTCACACTCACACTCACACTCACACTCACACTCACACACACACACACACGCACTGGCTGCTAGTTAACGGAGCTCCTGGTCATTTGTTCCATTATTAATATTATTTAATGTTATCATTCATTGTTGTCTTTCATCTTAACCCGAACCTGAAGTGATGATCGTGAAAAGGCTTTGTTTTGATCTTGAAGTGTACCCCAGAAAAACACTATACAAATACCTCCTGACATGATAACTAACATTTCTAGACACCCTCACGTCGATGCTCCAAGTCAGGACAAAGACAAATAACAAGTGCGTGTGGGAGTAGATAGGAGTAGGGGGCATGTAAATAGGAGCATGACCTTAAAGACCCTTGAAGGGGATAAACGGCTCACAATAAGCATAACAACTCGTTCTGACTACCTGCAGTGTCAGACCTTCCATCTGTTTGAAACTCGTGTTTATCAATACTCCAATCACTACTCTGCACTGTGTCGCTCTGCTGGAGGACCTGTGACCTGCACGCAGGACAAGAACAGCCTTGAAAAGCCTTGAAATCCTCGCTGACTCGTTGACTCGCTGACTCGCTGACTCGCTGACTCGTTGACTCGCTGACTCGTTGACTCGCTGACTCGCTTACTCGTTGACTCGTTGACTCGCTTACTCGTTGACTCGTTGACTCGCTGACTCGTTGACTCGTTGACTCGCTGACTCGTTGACTCGCTGACTCGTTGACTCGCTGACTCGTTGACTCGCTGACTCGTTGACTCGCTGACTCGTTGACTCGCTGACTCGCTGACTCGCTGACTCGCTGACTCGTTGACTCGTTGACTCGCTGACTCGTTGACTCGCTGACTCGCTGACTCGTTGACTCGCTGACTCGCTGACTCGTTGACTCGCTGACTCGTTGACTCGCTGACTCGTTGACTCGCTGACTCGTTGACTCGCTGACTCGCTGACTCGTTGACTCGCTGCTCGTTGACTCGCTGACTCGCTGACTCGTTGACTCGTTGACTCGCTGACTCGTTGACTCGCTGACTCGTTGACTCGTTGACTCGTTGACTCGTGCAGAAACTCTGTCCTCCTCTGTGTCTGCAGGATGAAGCCAGCAGCCTGTCGATCTTCAGCGGCTCCGAGGAGATGTTCGCCTTCCAGAGGACGGTCTCCAGACTGACGGAGATGCAGACGGAGGAATACTGGACCCAGGGAGACCGGAGCGCCAAATCCAAGGTGTAACGCTTCAAAGGACACAAACAAAGGATCCATGCTGACCCTCACTCCTCCTGCAACTCGGTGCTAACGCCGCACACACAGTATTCATTCAAGACTTTCATTTTGAAAAGCACTTTGTAAAACAGACTTCATGAAGCGGTCCAACTTTATTGACTTGTATACTTCTGTACGGAAGACTTTATGAGGATTTGAAGGACACTTGAATCTCCTCTCATGGACATACGATGCATCTCGACGAGTGGTTTGAGACTTCCAGTTATCTCTCTTTGAAGTGAAACAATAACTACGCCTTCTTTACAGGAAGAAGATAAAGAAGTGTTATTTATGCAGACGGACGGTGATTACATCGAGCTGACGATCCAAAGCGACGTCTAAGTGCAATAAACCACAACGAGTCAAACTAAGGACAACAACAACAACAACAACAACAGTGCTGACATGTTTACTACGAACAAGCCAGACCATAATAAGTACTGACGCATGCGTTTTGTGGGGATTATTGGCCAAGATATAAGAAACAGGGGTCTTTAGTTTGATCTGAATATAGGTAGACTCTCTGCTGTCCTGATATCAGAGGGAACTACGGAGGACACTTCAGAGGACCTGACAAAGTGTGTCTTTTGTTATATTTAATAAAGAAAGTTAATATAAAGTGAGATGGATCTGAAGTGCAGGAACACACACACACACAGACACACACAGACACACACACAGACACACACATACAGACACAGACAGACACACACACACACACACCCACAGACAGACACACATACACACACAGACACACACACACACTCGCACACACACACACACACACACACACACACTCGCACACAGACACACAGACACACACCCACACACACACACAGACACACACACTCGCACACAGACACACACACACACTCGCACACAGACACACACACAGACATACACACACTCGCACACAGACACACACACACACAGACACACACACTCGCACACAGACACACACACACACTCGCACACAGACACACACACACACACACACACACACACACACAGACACACACACACACACACACACAGACACACACACACATACAGACACAGACAGACACACATACACACACACAGACACACACACAGACACACACACACACACACACAGACACACACACTCGCACACAGACACACACACACACTCGCACACAGACACACACACACAGACACACACATACACACATGCACACAGACTCACACACAGACACACACACACTCGCACACAGACACACACACACACACACACACACACCACAGACACACACACAGACACACACACTCGCACACAGACACACACACACACTCGCACACAGACACACACACACACACACACACACACACATACACACACACAGACATACACACAGACACACAGACTCACACACAGACACACACACACACTCGCACACAGACACACACAGACATACACACACACACACAGACACACACACACACACACACAGACACACACACACACTCGCACACAGACACACACACACACTCGCACACAGACACACACACAGACACACACACACACACACACACACACACACACACACACACAGAGCAGCTTCACCCTCAGAGGAGAGAGGAAGCAGCTGCTGCTCCATCATCTAACCCTAACCCCCCCCGCTCCTTAACTCTTTGCAAACCCACCTTTTACACTTCCTTTATCTCCTGAAATGTAAATCATAAACTTATGTCTCTGTTAAACACAGACAAGACTAACAATACAATTTAACAAAGCTATTTATTTCATTTGTACTTCATGATGTGCCCCTCTTGCTTGTGTCCCTCGGAAGGCGCTCTACAAATGTCATCTATTCTTATTATTAAAAGGCAATCAGAGCATCGACATCAGGAAGCAGACTGAAAACTCTTTCGACTCCACTTCCAGCGATAGAATTACTATCAAAGCACTGGCTATCTAAAGCCAGTTGAGCAGCACTTAAACCTCACACTGACACAAACGGTTGTATTAGCTGTAAAGTGTCCTTACTGTAAGGTCATTATATGTGCAGCACTTTGGCTCCACCAAAAATCGTTTTAAAAATGTGCTATAAATAAAACTTGACTTGATTTGATTTGATTCTGTTTTCTTCAAGTTTGTGTCTTGTTGGTCGAACGCACTCATTGAAAGTCTCTCTGGAGAAAAGCCTCAGCTACATGTAATGTAAGGATACTATATGTTTTAAAGCAGAGGTGTCCGAACTTCTTTCACCGCGGGCCACAGAGAGACATAGGAAGGTCTGGGCCGCTCACGAGAGGTGCGTCGCCTCGAGTGACGTTATTGGGAAAGTCGATGATTCAGCTCTCAGTTCACTTCATTCTGTCAGCAGCTCATTGTTTGAAACAGAAGCTTCAGATCGCTGATGATGAGAGGAAATATGAAGGGTCTGTTTCAAGGTCGGTTTGTAAATAACTTTCTGGGCTTTTTTCTTCTCTACTTCGATTTGTTAGAACATGTTTCCAACTTTAATGGAATGAAAGTATTTGAAAAGCGGTCTATAGTGTGTAATATGTGTGAGCGTATATATAGTTAAGAAGTACAAGACGACGAGCACCAGGTTCATTTGTGGGCCGTACTACATTATACTCTTTGAATGAGCTGAGGGCCGATTCCAAATGAGTTTGGACTCCCTGTTTGAATGATGATATGGAAAACAGGTGTGTCTTTGTTGGGGGGTTAGGGTTCCTCTTGGTGCTGGAGTGATGGTTTGACTAAGTTCTGGATGTCTGATGGACCAGATCCCTTTAGGTAGACCAGTACCAGGGTCTTACAGCCAGTGGAGGAAGGAGAGGTGCATTGTGGGAGAACTGAGAGGTTGAAGACCAGTCTGGCTGCAGCGCTCTGAATCAGCTGTCGAGGTCTGATGTGATATTTCATTTTGTGCAGGAATAAAATCTTAAAATGGTCTTTGAGATGTTAAATGTTTGAGAATTGCCTTCAACTGGGAATGAACTGGGAGAGATGTGCTGAGATGTTATGATACCTCAGTGTGTGCTTTGGTTGTGATTCCTCACCTGCAGGAAACTGGCGTACAATAACCTCTCAGCTGAGTGGGTTTAGGGTATGGGTAGTAACAGATGACATGTAATCAGATTACTAATGTTAGTAAATCATATTAACCCAGATTACATTAGAAAAAGGTGCCGTTAGATTATATTTACACAAAGCACTTGAAAACAAGAAGAGGGACAGTTTGGGGAAGGGACAAAGTCTACAGGTCAAACTCAAATGAAAAGATTACACCACATGTTAGAATGTTTTTGTCCGAGCAAGCGGCGATGGTGGGAGAAGGTGTTATCATTAAGCTGCAATGTAGTTCCTTTACAGAGAAGAATATTGTTCTGTTGGAGAAAGTGTTGATCATGGTGTCCTCAGGTCGTGTGAAGAAGTCTAATTGAATGGTTCTTGCTCTGAAGACTGGTGGAGGTCAATTTGTCTTAATATCGTATTTAGGAACGGATTGATAATCGATGTGTAAATGTGTGATCTGATCATTTCAAACACCTTCCACAAATGGGATAAGGAAATATGTATTTGCATTTTGATGCAGACATTTTGCATATTGCACCTTTAGATTTTAGATTAGAACTTTGAGCGTGTTATTCATGCCTTTGTTTCAACTCGTTTAGATTACTGTAATGCACTTTATGCCGGCCTAAACAAGACTTCGCTGGCCCGCCTGCAGCTGGTGCAAAACGCTGCGGCGCGGCTGCTTACAGGAACACGCAAGTTTGACCACATCACACCAGTTCTGGCTTCCCTCCACTGGCTCCCCTCCACTGGCTCCCCTCCACTGGCTTCCCTCCACTGGCTGCCCTCCACTGGCTTCCCTCCACTGGCTTCCCTCCACTGGCTCCCCTCCACTGGCTCCCCTCCACTGGCTTCCCTCCACTGGCTTCCCTCCACTGGCTGCCCTCCACTGGCTCCCCTCCACTGGCTCCCCTCCACTGGCTTCCCTCCACTGGCTCCCCTCCACTGGCTCCCCTCCACTGGCTTCCCTCCACTGGCTTCCCTCCACTGGCTCCCCTCCACTGGCTCCCCTCCACTGGCTCCCCTCCACTGGCTGCCCTCCTCTGGCTTCCCTCCACTGGCTTCCCTCCACTGGCTTCCCTCCACTGGCTTCCCTCCACTGGCTGCCCTCCACTGGCTTCCCTCCACTGGCTCCCCTCCACTGGCTCCCTCCACTGGCTCCCCTCCACTGGCTTCCCTCCACTGGCTTCCCTCCACTGGCTTCCCTCCACTGGCTTCCCTCCACTGGCTCCCCTCCACTGGCTCCCCTCCACTGGCTTCCCTCCACTGGCTTCCCTCCACTGGCTTCCCTCCACTGGCTTCCCCTCCACTGGCTCCCCTCCACTGGCTCCCCTCCACTGGCTCCCCTCCACTGGACCCCTCCACTGGCTTCCCTCCACTGGCTTCCCTCCACTGGCTTCCCTCCACTGGCTTCCCTCCACTGGCTCCCCTCCACTGGCTCCCCTCCACTGGCTTCCCTCCACTGGCTCCCCTCCACTGGCTCCCCTCCACTGGCTCCCCTCCACTGGCTCCCCTCCACTGGCTTCCCTCCACTGGCTCCCCTCCACTGGCTCCCCTCCACTGGCTCCCCTCCACTGGCTCCCCTCCACTGGACCCCTCCACTGGCTCCCCTCCTGTCACGATCTGTCTGTGTTGTTGTTTTGTCTTGTCTTTTTCTATCTTTGGGTTTCCTGTTATTTATTTTGTAAATTGTTCACCCCCGTTTCCTGCCTGTTGCTTTCTGTCTGTTTTCCCTCCCTGATTACCCGATTGTGTTCACCTGGTGCCTCTGTGTTTTCTCCTCCCTCCTCACCTGTGTCTTGTTTGTGTGATTAGTCTTGTGTGTATTTAAGTTCTGGTTTTTTCTGTCTGTCTTTGTCGGTTCGTCGTTTGTATGTGACTGTGTTCACCGGTGAGTGTTCTGTCTGTCCAAGTTCTATTAAAAGTATATCAGTTTAATCTGCATTTGGGTCCTGCTTCCTTCGCTCTACCGTGACACCTCCACTGGCTCCCCTCCACTGGCTCCCCTCCACTGGACCCCTCCACTGGCTCCCCTCCACTGGACCCCTCCACTGGCTCCCCTCCACTGGCTCCCCTCCACTGGCTCCCCTCCACTGGCTTCCCTCCACTGGCTCCCCTCCACTGGCTCCCCTCCAATGGCTCCCCTCCAATGGCTTCCCTCCACTGGCTCCCCTCCACTGGCTTCCCTCCAATGACTTCCCTCCACTGGCTCCCCTCCACTGGCTCCCCTCCACTGGCTCCCCTCCACTGGCTGCCCTCCAATGACTTCCCTCCAATGGCTCCCCTCCAATGGCTTCCCTCCACTGGCTCCCCTCCACTGGCTTCCCTCCAATGACTTCCCTCCACTGGCTCCCCTCCACTGGCTCCCCTCCACTGACTTCCCTCCACTGGCTGCCCTCCACTGGATGCCCTCCACTGGATGCCCTCCACTGGCTTCCCTCCACTGACTTCCCTCCAATGGCTCCCCTCCACTGGATTCCCTCCACTGGCTCCCCTCCACTGGATTCCCTCCACTGGCTTCCCTCCAATGACTTCCCTCCACTGGCTGCCCTCCACTGGATGCCCTCCACTGGATGCCCTCCACTGGCTGCCCTCCACTGGATGCCCTCCACTGGCTCCCCTCCACTGGCTGCCCTCCACTGGCTCCCCTCCACTGGCTCCCCTCCACTGGCTCCCCTCCACTGGCTCCCCTCCACTGGCTCCCCTCCACTGGCTCCCCTCCACTGGCTTCCCTCCACTGGCTGCCCTCCACTGGATGCCCTCCACTGGATGCCCTCCACTGGCTTCCCTCCACTGACTTCCCTCCAATGGCTCCCCTCCACTGGATTCCCTCCACTGGCTGCCCTCCACTGGATGCCCTCCACTGGATGCCCTCCACTGGCTCCCCTCCACTGGCTGCCCTCCACTGGATGCCCTCCACTGGCTCCCCTCCACTCTCCCCCCTCCACTGGCTCCCCTCCACTGGCTCCCCTCCACTGGCTCCCCTCCACTGGCTCCCCTCCACTGGCTCCCCTCCACTGGCTTCCTCCACTGGCTCCCCTCCACTGGCTTCCCTCCACTGGCTTCCCTCCACTGGCTTCCGGTCCATTTTAGAGTCCATTTTAAGATGTTATTGTTTGTTTTTAAATCTCTTAATGGGCTGGCCCCAGAGTGCATCTCCGACCTCTTACAGGTGAACACCCCCTCAAGGGCTTTGAGGTCGGCTGATCAGCTGCTGCTGATAGTCCCAAAAACAAAGAAAAATACCAGGGGAGACCGAGCGTTCTCATCGGTAGCCCCCAGGCTCTGGAACGACCTGCCCCCTCAGGTTAAATTATCGCCCACTCTTGAAGCTTTTAAGTCCCGCCTAAAGACCCACCTCTTTTCCCTCGCCTACCAGCCAGTCTGATCTTTGTCTTACCTATTTGTATGCTTTTACTGCCTGTCCTTAGCCTTTATGTGCCTTGTATGTATTCTTATGTGTGCTTTCTATCTATTCGTGTAATATTATATTTTATTATAATGTTCATTGTGAAGCACTTTGGCAAACCCTCTGTTTTTAAACTGTGCTATATAAATAAAGTGGATTGGATAGATTGATTAAACCATCTGCAAAAAATACATTTGATTTAAATTGAAAATATAGAAAGGGAAAGTAGGTTGAGGACAGCGTGCTCAGAGAGAACAGATAACACAACATAATAAGTTGTTTTGATGCATTTCGCACGTTTTTAGTCTGATAACAGCAGATAACTTCAGTTTAATGAGTATTTTAGTGAAATGTAAAATATACACAGTGAGTCCTGCAGATCCTCCACACTGTCTCTTTAACTCTGTGCGCGAGGGGGGGTGCAGCTTTGTGAGGTTTTCCCTGTGCAGCAGCAGACTGAATGAAGTGGAAGGCTGAGCGGTGATGTTTGGGGGGCTTTATCTGAGGATGAGGATCTTTTGGGGGGGGGGGGGTTAGCTTTAGCTGCATCTTCCCTTGTGTATTCCCCGTGTTTCTCTGCCATGCACGGGAGCGCGCTGCATGACGCTGTGCGGGAGCGCGCACTGGATTCCTCCGAGGACCCTTTAACGCACCGTTTCTGCGGAATTGCAATGCATGCTGGCCGGGGTGTGTGCTGCGTGTGCGGATAGAGACTCACGCATACACACACAGCCACACACACACACACACACACACACACACACACACATAGACAGACATGTGCTGGTCTGTCTGCAGCGTGTACAGTACATACAGCTGCAAACACACATTGATGGAGTGATTTTAACCCTTTGTGTCGACACACACACACACACACACACACACACACACACCACACACACACACACACACACACACACACACACACACACACACACACACACACACACACAGAGAGCTGATATCATGTCCGAGGCTCGGAGCCCCGTCACCCCCCTGATCGTGGAAATCGATCCGGATTTCGAGCCCCAAAAGCGGCCGCGCTCGTGCACCTGGCCGCTGCCCCGTCCAGAGTCCGGAGACAAACCGGGCATTAGTGACGTCATCCCAGAGGAAGAGGATGATGAAGATGATGAGGATGAAGATGATGGGGGGTCTGCTGTTGTGGTGAAGCCCCGCCGGGTTTTGAGCTCCGTGTCCCGGCCTGTGGAGGTGAATCTGCCCGCTGATGATGGGTCTCTGTCCCCGGCTTTAACGCCCCCTACAGCCGCCCTGAGGAAGGCTTCTTCCCGCAGGAACGCCTGGGGGAACTTCTCCTACGCGGATCTGATCTCTCAGGCCATAGAGAGCTCCCCGGAGAACAGGCTCACTTTGGCCCAGATCTACGACTGGATGGTGAGGTCCGTGCCGTACTTCAAGGACAAAGGAGACACTAACAGCTCCGCGGGATGGAAGGTGAGAGAGAGGAGGCTGAGACCTGAACAGAGACCACCTGCTGGGTCCCTGTGGAGACGCATCAGTGCACAGAGGCAGGTAGATGGGGGAGGAAGGGGAGGCAAACACAGGTTATTATAAGGTATGTGTGGGTGTGCATATCAGCAGGGATATTAACGAGAAGAGGAAACATTGGGCAAAAATAAAGCTCACATTTCAAATCCAAATGTAGAGAAAGAAGCAAACATGTCAAAGTGGAAATGTGACAACGTCTAAATGTAGAGAATTTAAAATACAGAGAATAAAGTCGTAATGATAAGAAAGGTGAGACCCCCCTGGTCCCTGTGTGAGGACACATTAAGGCAGGAGAGATGGGGGAGGAAGGGGAGGCAAACAGACCCCCCTGAGAGGAGGGTCTGTTATCAGGTTCATTTGAAGGTGTGTTTGGGTTCAAACACTCAGCAGGGAATTGGGATATTAAAGGCCGCTGTGGACGAGAGCTATTAGCTCAAATCTGGCATTAATCATCTTCTCTCTTCTGACATCAATGTATTCACGGTCCATAAAACGGTCAAAAGGCGAGAGTGAGGCTGAAATGTCGAAGATCAAACCAGAAACGTTGAGAAGTCAGAAGGTCTTGAATTAAGTTGGGATGTCCACAATAAAGCCCCAACGTCAAGAATGAACCCAATATATTGAGAAGTGGAAAATAAAGTTGAATGTTGTGCAAAAATAAAGTCAAAATGTGTGCGAAGTGTAAACAGGAAGTAGATCTCAGTCTGCAGCTTCTGATTTGAAGGATTAGTTCGGGCTTGAAAACCAATTCATCCGTCCTGGAATCAAGTCTGATGAAAGCTCCGAGCTTTGCAGGGTTTAGATGGTGGGGGGTGGGGGGGGGGGGGGGGGGGGGGGGGGGTGAAAAACTAATATATAGTGTGTAATAATCCTGCAGGACTGGAGGGTGGGGGTGCAGGAAGACGTTTCCTGCAAATGTCTGCAGAGAAAATGACAGATTTACAGATTTATCAACATTTCAACGTCATTTTCCAGAATCTCACATTGATACCAAATGAAAGTGAATATCTTGTGTTTTTACTGACAAAACGAGACCTTTGGCCGGGGAGCGAGGGATTTAGCTCAACTTAACTCAACTTTAAGAGCATTAGACGCGTCTTCTTCTGAAGCTGCAGATGTTTAGAAATGTTGACGGACCAAGAAGAGCGCAATGCATTGTGGTCTACATTTAAAAAAACTCTAATTCTCTGTTTGTTGCGAGACTCTGAGCATCACGAGGTCAGGATAATAATGGACGCGTTGAGGAAGACCCTGCAGGAATACAGACGTGAAGAAGAGCACGGGGCGTTATGGTAGCGACAGTAAACCCCTCAGATTCTCAGTTTGTGGAATCAGAATGTGGTTCATGGCCAGGTTCCTTCACAGACGAGGACAATCTAAAAAACAAGCTGCAAAGTAACTAAAGAAACATATAAGGATCAGTGCTTGAATTGGAATGAAAAAGGTGCCAGTACTCTAAAATCAGCAACTTTTTCAAGTCAATTTTATATATACAGCCCACAAACAAGAATTTGGCTACTATAATGCTGGTGGGTTTGTCTCTTTACTACTGTATATTTTAGAAAGGTTCACTGTACTTAACATTTTTTATGATAGGCAGCGGATATGGCTAAAGCTCAGTAAGGTCAATATTAACTGAAAATATAGCAATCAAAGTCTAGATCTTCTGCTGAAGACACATGAAGCAGAGACCTTTCAGGTGAGAGCCCCTCTGGTGGTGTTCAACATTAATGACAAGGAAACAAAGCTCTGGTCAGAAGCATTTTTTATAAAAGCTTTAACAAAATTAAGTATTTCTGTACATTTTGAATGCAATCTAACTTTCCAACTCAGAAAACGAAAAACGAAAAAGTGCCAAAAGTCTTCTCACATGGCTGAGCTGCTTTGCAATATACTTCACCACTGAAGAATACAAATATGTATAAAGTAAACTATGATGCAATCTAACTTTCCAACTCAGAAAAATGATAAAGAGCATGAACAAAGAACATGTAAAAACAAATGCAACATTTGCACAATCTAAAATGAGAAACTGTAACTGCAAGTAACAAAGTCTGAGCCATGGTAAAGAGTTACATTGAACACCAAGCTGATCAGATAACTCCCTGGTTGGTCTGAAGTCCTTCTATCTCCAGGATCTGTACAAATCGGCACATTATGCCAAAAGTCTTCTCACTGGGTGAGCTGCTTTGCAATATACTTCACATTGTTAGAAAAGGCTCCAGAAGGCCTTGGGGACATCAGTATCAGGGGCTGGAGCTGGACAGGCTCTTTCATCAGCACTTCTCCTTCCCTTTGCCAGCCAGGACCTCACATACTGTTCCGGATTGAACTGTCCTAGTGATGGTCCATTACATTTAATGAAAACCAGGCTGGACAGTCGGCTGACAGAGAGAGCATTCCTTTTTGCAGTAAGGATATCGTTCATGCAGCTGAATGCCCGCTCACACTCACTAGTGGAGACAGCGATGGTTCGGACTGCTTTCAGTAGAGGCTCCATGGCAGCAGGTGTACGGGATGCCCTGGTTTCCTTGTATTCGCGAAAGCCCTGAACAGTCTCTCTTCTGTCCACTTTCAGCACTTCGCACAAACGTAGCACCTCTACGTCCCCATACTGTACGTCTAACTCCTCTTCAGGCCAACTTCCAGGATGGATAACTTTCATGTCCTGGATTAGCTGATTGTCCCGGGCCTCCCGGCCATGTAATGGGATTTCTCTTGTGCTGACATGAGAGGAGGTTGTGGAAGTCATTCTGTGTCTCAGATTCTCTACCATACTGCGGAAAAACTGACCTGTATGAATCTGTACAAGCCTGCCATTCTCACGCAGGGCAACACCCTTGAAGGACTTCTCAGCTAGAGCTGTATGAACTGTAGTCATGTGTGGGCCAGGCATGGTGACCATGGATTCAAAAACTCGTATTTCTCGAGTTAAGAGCCTATCTGCTGTAGGCAGTGTCATCTCTCTTTTTTGGAGTTGCCGAGAGAGGTCGCTGAGCTCTGTGAGCGCATCGTACATCAGTCCCAGATTGCTGACAAACGTTGCAGATGTGAGCACATCATCCAGGCCCTTGTACTTTGCTCTGTCTCTGGAATCCCTGCTCGTGTCGTTTGCAGCATTTGTGAAGTGATCATGAAGCACTCGGTAGTTTTCCCAGACTGCTCTGACGCTCCTTTCACTTGAAGCCACCCAGCGGATGGACAAAACACGCCCTATCACCAGGAGACGCTGTCCGACTGCTTGCGCACACTGCGCTAACTGCCTCTGATTTTTGGGGGAGGCATGGAACAAGGAATAGAGTTTGTCAAAAAAGATCTGGAAATGATTGAGCCCTGAGACCTCCTTGACCACATCCCCAACTGCCAGCTCTAGACGATGATTGGAGCAGTGCCACACAAACAGGCTTCGGAATTTACTACACAACTGGGTAGCAACGCCTGTTCTCTTCCCTAGCATGACTGAAGCCCCATCACATGCAAAAGAAACGAAACACTGACCTAAAAAGTCCTCGTTAAAATCTCTTCCAAGACACTCCATTAACGCCTTTGTGATGTCATCAGCCGTTGTTCCATCCAACTCGATCAGCTCCCAAAAAAACGTTTCGGGCTCAGCATCAGCTAATGCTGAGCGTAGACACACAACAAGCACCGTTTTACCACTAATAGTGGGAGATTCATCGACCAAAACACAGAGTTTTCTTTGGTTTTCTGTAATGTCTTTTGCCATTTTTTCTTTAGCTCATGAGCTATGTGGTCGATGATTTCGCCACAGGTTTTATTGGAGTGCAAAACCCTGCCCACGTTCAGCCCATTCAGTTTCTGTACATTCAAATCAATTGGCATGTCTGTGAATGGCCGGCTATGTTTGCCAATTTTATATGCCGTTCGAAAAACTCTGATAGTGGTGTCTAATTCAGATTTATGCATAGACTGCACTTGATGTTGAATAGTTTCACGTGAAGCAGATGTAAGGATGTCAGCAGCTTTTACATGGGCTTGTGATTCTTTATGTTCTTTGATTTTTTTTCTCAGGCTAGCTTGTTGTTTGCCCTTGTCAACACCGAAATGAGACACTGCACACTCACCCCATTCAGTTGACAGTTTCAGTCCTTGTCCAGTGTGTATTCCCAAAGATTTGACATCTCTGCATATCCGACATCCTAGCTTCTTATCTTTAAGAAGGAGCCATGCATTGGTCTTGCAAAAATATTGCACCTGGTCCGTTGTCCAGCAGTCAGGTGCATCGCTTTGCCCGGTGTTGGTGGTGGCAGTTGCGCCAGCAGCAGCTAACGTTAGAGGCTCTGGAGGAGGCGGCGGAGCTAGTGCTAATGCTAATGCACTAGAACTTGGAGCAGGAGGATCAACCAAAGAAAGCTCCCCATCAGACACAATTTCCAACACAGGCACAGCATTCTCTGTATTTGAAGTTTCTTCCGGCGACAACCGCTGTCTTTTTGCACTTTTATTAATCCACGCTAACATTTTAGAAATGCTAATTTGTGACGTGACTTGCTTTCCTTCTCTCGGGGGCGTGCCTGCTCTGTTCTATCACTCTACATAGCCACCCACTGGGTGGGAGTTGCACTGCATAAACACAACACACGTGCATCTAGGTATGTAAATTGTAAAGCATTAAAACATGGTTTTACTAACAGTTTTCAGTATGTTGTTACTTCGGCATTATTATTATTATTATTATTATTATTATTTTGAAACGTGTATTACTATTAAATCACGGTCAAATAGGTTAATTTTGACATAGTCGTTTCCACCACAGTATATACATGGAGAATATAAGCCCCGCCCCCTCTCCAGCACGTTCTGTTTGAATGACAGGAGTAAACAGCTGACAGCCGCTGTGAAACTCCAGCGGTTAGAGCGATGAGAATGTCCGTTCGGCACCTCATGACGCATCTACTGAGTACCGGGCGGCTGTATATATATATATGGATGTATAATAAGAACGGCGGGAGAGTGTTGAGTACTGGCACGGTGCATGAGTACCGGAGTACCGCCAGCATGCCGGTACTGAGCAAGAAGTGCCGGTACTCCATGGGTCAGAACCAGAAGTGCCGGTACTGCGTACCGGTGAGTACCGGCCCAATTCCAGCACTGATAAGGATAATAATAATAATTCCTTACATTTATTATAGCGTTTTTCCAGATGCTCAAAGCGCTTTACAAATACACATTACACATATCATACATGCAATGGTCACTGTGGACAATACTCATAGGAGCAAGTTCACAGGGCTGCCAAGTTTCAGTAAAAAGTAGGAGTGAGACTTTTGGGGGAAGATGCGTTTTGATTTTTTTTGTTTCCTTTTTTAACGTCGATTTAGAGGAATATCTCAATTTAAATGAACATTAAGACTGTTGTGATGTCTTCACCCCCATGCCAGCTGCTCTCCCTGCACTGTCGGCCTCCTCATGCTTATATAGTGTTAATAATTGACCAGCACAAGTAGAAATGAAAACAATTGTAACAAATAAAATACATTTATTTATAAAATGTAAATATAAAGAAAACATAGCAGCCTTTTAAGAAACAATAGCAGCCTTTTAAGAACCAATAGCAGCCTTTTAAGAAACAATAGCAGCCTTTTCCTTTAGTGCATTTTTTTTTAAGAGTAACAAAATTAGAACCAGAATTATATATATATTAGGGCTGTCAAACGATTAAAAATTTGAATCAGATTAATCACAGCTTAAAAATTAATTAATCATGATTAATCACCATTCGAACTATTTTCCAAAATGTGCCATTTATTTATGTATATTGTTGTGGGAATGGAAAGAAGGCGGATATATCCATTTAACATACAGTATCTATGTTTATTATAACATTTTCTGCGTGTCAAAATGAAAGACAACCCACACACCTATCAATCATCAAACCGTGGGGTCTTAATTCATTACGTGTTGATTTCTATCACCACAGAGTGACCACTTCTTGACCACAGAGTGTGAACGTTGTGATCAGCTGTTTTAGCGCAGTTCTCCAGTGAAGGGGGGGAGTCTCCCTCCGCAGCCGGTTGGCGTAGTTTTGGCACAATTCCGTTGTACAGACCGACGTTAACAGCAGCCCTGTCTGTGCACACGGAGACCGACTAGGTCGTCCGGTGATCTAACCGCCTTCTGGAAAAGCTTCACAAGTACGTCGGTACGCAAATGCGCTTTGTGACACAAGTGACGGTACGCATTTCAGATTACGCACATAACCTGCGTACCAGTTATGTGCACCCCTGTACTACAGCAAAAGTATTCTCCGTCGGGACTTCCTGCAACAACACCACGCCGTTATCAAAGATGTTCTATTGAGAAGACGATCACTACGTGACAAAAGTTTTCAAAACCGTGGCTACTGAAATCAATCTGACTAACTGCTGTCTGTGCAATTTACTCCGCGCGAGTTGGCAGACTTTATTTTGCTTCCTTTAACGTCATTTTTCATGGTGGGGCTGCTAAGCCATTTCTTGGTATGAGTGTAGCCTACCCCAGCCATACCCTGGCGCTGCCACTGGTGGCACGTATGGGGCGGGCCATTCTGCACATGCGTTAAATGCGTTAAATATTTTAACGCAATTAATTCAAAAAATTAATTACCGCCGTTAACGCGATAATTTTGACAGCACTAATATATATATATATATATATATATATATATATATATATATAATATATATATTATAAATAAATAAAGTGCATGTCTTTGTTTGTGTGTTTTGGTTTACATGACATGTCTCATGTTGTAGGTGTTGATGCCTTGATGACAGAGGGAGGGGGCTCCCATTTGAAACACTGTGGCTCAAGGTTTGCCATCTTCACAGTCATGATGGATGATAGAGTTCCATCAAGAGCCAAACAGTTTTTCGGGTTTTGTTCAGTCCCACCACAGAGAACACTCGTTCAGCATCAGCATTTGAATGTGGAAGTACCAACACCAACTTGGCAATACGAGAGAGCCTCCCAAATCTGCTCATACCGGTCACCTTTGAAAAATGTAGGAAGCCTAATTACTCTCAAGTATTTTTGTATAGAATTAAGTTGATTACGTCAATGGGTATTTCAAAGGGTGCAGAATAATTCTTACCTTATTCTTCATTGATGCCAAGTTCCCCCAAAAGCTCTCAATGTCGAACATGGCTGGGTCTTCCGGCATGGCAATGTCCATGGACTGGTAGTCCAGAAACTCCTCACTCAGTTTGTCACGCTCGTCAGGTCCGTTGTAAGGGAGAAGTTCAGGAAACCTAAAAAGAACACAATGTGCACTGATCTGGTAAAGTAATGTAGCTGAAACGGTTGTTTTTCAGATGTGGTCATTAAACTTTACAATCTATTAAGAAAATGTTAAGTAAATGTGACAAGAGCCAAGAGTCTTTAACCTGCTCTACTTATTAAGTATATTGAGATAACTTGTGTTGTGATTTGGCACTATAGATAAATGTACTTGACTTGATACCCCAACTAACCTGTCGACAAAGTACAAGGCGTCTTCCACTCCACACTCTACCCTCTGCTGGACATCCAGAAACATGGCATGTTTTATCAGGGGCTCTCTCATGGGGAGTTTCTTCATGGCATACTCCACAGCCCTCACCAGAAACGCCACTGCTGCCTGCTGGAACCTCTGCACTTGCTGCGGTGTAATGTCTCCTGCATCAAGGAGCCTGTTGAGTGTAGCTCGAGTAGTGAAGCCGATCACCAGCTTTTCTCCTACGAGAGACACAATAAATCAACAACGTCACAGAGGTCATTAAGGTGCTGTATGCGATTCTGGAGAAAGATTGATGCAATATGTTCTCATTCCCAACACCAACATGTCAGTATGAGAGACTGGGAATAAGACCGGTGTTGAGTCACTTTAGCAATCATCAACAACCACAATAGCTAACTTGAAAGCACCCCTTTAAGTATCTTCATCACATCAGTGATTGATTGATTGAATACTTTATTAGACAGAAATGCAAACAGCACAAGGTACAGTCACACATTTGGGCTAAAAGGATAACATAAAAAAGTCCTGTGGACTTGTTTCCATTGTGGTCCTATGTGCGTGATGAGATGAGATTATCAAACTCATAACTTGTCTGCACAAGCAGCCCTCTAACAAACACAAACAGTATGATGTGAGTGAGATCAGTGAGTGGATAGTGTATGTGCATCTGCTGATGTGAAACTTGGAGGATTACCTGGCAGTTGGTTTGATGGGTCCTTATAGAGGATTTCATGCAATTCCCGGTGCTGCAGTGCTGCAGGCTTCAGAAACTTCGAGAGCAACTTGCGGATGAAACTCCGTATCTAGAAATGTGTATTTCAGAAAAGATTTTCAAAATTACATTTAACCTAGAAGTAGAAGTAGAGTGCTAATGAAAAAGGGAACAAACATAGTACATTATTACTAGCATACTGTATTGGTGCTTCCTTTAAACCAGTATCCCACATCCACAGTCAGATCCTCTGGATCAAAAGATAGCTACATGTAACTGTTTGATTGATTGAATATTTTATTAGACAGAAAAGCAAACAGCACAGGTACAGTACTGTAAATTCCCTTAGCTCATAGTAAGTATCCATTAGCTCACACACGCAAATACGTGATGATTTAACTAACACTGCTATTAGTCACGGTTGTTGTTAAACCCACCGCAGCAACCTGCCACACTGCTCACCAGCAGCCTGTGTAACGTTAAGTCTCACGTAGTCAGACCCACCGTTGACTTCATCAAAATAAAAATATTTGTAAAAATAATGTGGTTACCTACCGTTTGACCTCCCGCTTCAGATGGAAATGTCAGTCACGGCATTATTGAGGCACTGACACAGACGTTTCACATTTACTTTTCGATTTCTCCGCCATAGAGTTAGGTTGTTCTTCATAGGATAGAGACGCAATGACCCGCCCTAAGCTGCCTCTGATTGGTTTGTATACGTGGTGCCTTTCGTTGGGTTGGTTAGATTTAGCCTCGAGGGCTGATGATTGGTTATCACATATCTCGGTCAGCCAATCGGGGGCAGAATAGCGCGGACTCACCCTGTCCCTGATTCGAACTACGGCAAGCCTCGAGCAACAAGTTATGGAAATATATCATTAAATACAAAAATAATTATAAAGTAATGAGAGGGGGAAAAAAGCGTGTGAAATGGCAAGTGTGGCGTGAGGCGTGTGAAGAGGTTAAATTGCGTGACTCTCTCACTCTCAAAGGGTGAGACTTGGCAGCTATGAGTTCAGGTGAAGTGTCTTGCCCAAGGACACACCGGCTTTACAGACGCAGCAGCGGCGGGTTTCACCCCTTGATCTGATGATCACAGCGCACTGCGCCACACCGTCCATCTTCACGCCTCGAGGTCATTAGATTAGATTAGATTATAATCTTTAATGACCACACAGCCAGGCTGGTGGAATTCGTGTTCAGTGCAGATTATTACAGCTTGTTCAACATACAGTAAACAGACACTAAGAAGTACAACACAGGGCAAAGACATACATGACATAAAGTTCAAGGTGTGGTGGATTGTGATTGTTCATTGGGGTTATTTAGAGTCCATTTAGTGTCCGTATTGCAAAGGGGAAGAAGCTGTTTTTGAAGCGGGCGGTTTTGGCGGACAGTGACCTGTAGCGCCTCCCTGAGGGCAGAAGTTGGAGGACATGGTGAGCTGGGTGGGAGGGGTCAGAAATGATTTTCTTTGCCCTTGTGACAGTTCGTTGGTGGTGAAGTGATTCGAGTGATGGAAGGGGACTGCAGGTGATTTGATGCTTTATTGATGATACGTTGAAGTTTACTCCGGGAGAGGTTGTCTGAACTGCTGTACCAGACTGTGATGGATGAAGTGAGGATGCTTTGGATGATGGCTGTGTAGAACTGGATTAGGAGATGTTTCCTCACTCTGTATTTCTTGAGCTGCCGCAGAAAGAAGAGCCTTTGGTTGGCTTTCTTGTAGATGTGGTCTGTGTTGGTCTTCCATTTGAGGTTATTGCTTATGTGAGAGCCAAGACATGTGAGTGATTCTGTGGGAATGAGTTTCCAGAGATAGATAGAGGTGATTTGGGCTCTGGCTTTCGCCTGAAGTCAGTGATTATTATTTCTTGGGTTTTTGCTGCGTTACGTAGGAGGTTGTTTTCTGAGCACTAGGTGACTGCTTGATGGATCTGAGTGAGGTATTGTGTTTCATTATGATTTGAGATGAGTCCTGTTATTTTTGTGTCATCTGCGTATTTATATATGTGTGGGGTGCTGAGATGTGAGTTGGTTTGTGTAGAGTGAGAATAACCAGGGGGATAGGACACAGCCTTGTGGAGCTCCTATACTGAGGTGCAGAGGGAGAGATGTGGAGTTATTTATTTTGACCCGTTGTCTGTTCCAGAGGAAGCTGTGGACTCAGTGACAGAAGCAGGGGTCAGTGTTCATGTCCATTAGTTTATTGAAGAGTTTTTCCGGGTTGATGGTGTTGAAAGCGGAGCTGAAGTCCAGGAACAAGATGCGGGCGTAGGTGTTGGGGGGATTGCCAGGTTGACAGCGTCATCCACGGATCTGTTGGTTCTGTATGCAAATTGATATGGATCCATGAGGGGGGAGGTGCTGGATTTTAGGTGCCTGAGAATGATGCGCTCAAATGATTTCATCGCCACAGATGTGAGGGCTATGGGTCTGTAGTCATTGAGGCAGGATATTTGATTAGACTTGGGTACAGGGATGAGAGTGGATTCCTTAAAACAGTGAGGAACTGAACACTGGCAGAGGGAGGAGTTGAAGATGTTGGTGAAAACAGGGGCCAGTTCTGCAGCACAGTGATGGAGTGCCGCGGGGCTGATGTTGTCTGGGCCTGCCGCCTTGTTTCTCTTCAGTCTCCTGAACGTGCACCTCACCTCTGCCTCTTTGATGGTGAATGGTGGGGGGGGGGGGGGGGGGGAGATGGGGGTGATAGTGGAGAAACTGGAGAATGATCAAACCTGCTGTAGAAGGCGTTCAGTTTGTCCGGAAGCTGGTGGTCATGTTTAGGTGTGTGTGGGGGGGGGGGGGGGGGGGGCTTTGTTTTGTAGTTGGTGAGGACCTGAAGTTTTTTCGAAACTGTCCTAGTGTTTTTGTTTGAAATTTCCTGTTCTATTTTTGAAGCATAATTTAATTTGGCTTTTCTTATTCCAGATCTAAGTTTGTATTTTGCAGACATATAGTCCTCTTTATTTCCGGATTTGTATGCATAGTTGTTGTCCTTTCTTAATTGTTGAATTTCTTTGGTGAACCAGGGCTTATTGTTGTTGTGTTGTTTTAGTTGGGATGCACAGCTGCATCGAGGCGCTTTTACAAGTACACATTGATATCATACATCTACTGTGGACATTACCCACACGAGCAAATCCGGGTGAAGTGTCTTGCACAAGAACACAACGGCCTGACGGCAGTAGCGGCAGGAGCGGGTTTCGAACTGGAGTTCCCCAACGCCCCCTTTATCTGATGATCAGATGCACAGACCACTGCGCCACCCGTCCCAGATAATACAGTATTTACACCACATTCAAATGTAACTATTAGGGCTGTCAAGTTAACGCGTTAATAACGCGTTAATGCAAAAAAAATGTAACGCCACTAATTATTTTAACGCGATTAACGCATGTGTATTTTTTGTCCTCGGCCGCCCCGTAGTTTCAGAGCGCATCGAGTTTAAAATACCATCTACAAGCTGATGCTGACAGCCCCGCTCCTGCCGCCCGCTTGTGGCAGACCACACTTCCACGCTCACCGGCAGGCACCGACTGGCCATCGGGAGGACCGGGAGGGTGTGTGTCTGTGTGGCCCGAGCGAGCGAGCGAGCGACCTTACGTGCATTGTTGTTGTTAGCATCTGGTGCTAGCTAGCTGCGCTAACGGATATGGAGCTGTTTAAATGAAACAGAGGAGCGACATTTCGCCACAACTGCGCCGAGCACTTGACTTTATGCAGGAAGCCAGACAGTGGGACATTGTACGAGAAGTCAGCACACTCAGCACGGATAGTGCGCACATGATTGCAGCGTCCAGGCAGCTCCGGTTCGAGCATATGCCTTGAGTTTGCCACACCACACACACACACACACACACACACACACACACAACACACACACACACACCACACACACACACACCACACACACACACACACACACACACACACACCACACACACACACACACACACACACCACACACACACACACACACACATACACACATTTGTATTGTATTATTGAATGAGAGGTTCCAGGTTGTTGTGTTTAATATTCATGAGAATATTTGTGATTGTTCAAATGATAATAAACATTAGCATAAAGCATATTTGTCCTCTCATATGTTGATAAGAGTGTTAAAAACTTGAAGAATATTCCTCTAAGGTACATTTAGAACAGATCAAAAATGTGCGATTAATTTGCGATTAACTATTTTAATCGACTGACAGCCCTAATAACTATACAAACAACCTTAACAGCTAAAAAACAACAAGGACTGAAGGTTGCACTGATTTAGATTTGGTGGACAAAGGTCAAGGGTCACTGTTTTCTGAGGTTATCAGCCGGAGAGATTTCCTTTATCTGACCCTTTGAACCCTTTGAAGGATTTGAAAGAGCCTGAGGAGGCGAGAAAATATCCATATACTTGATTTTGTGTCTCAAAAGTATCTGGTGGCAACGCTATCATCCTATTTCTTGAGACGCCCACATATCACCCCACAGACAGACAGCTGCTTCGTTCAGGTCTCACTCTTGTAGTTCATGTATCCAATCGGTTGTCTCACTCCCCAAGTTGCTCGTTGATATCTGGGAACAAAGGCTTCGTAACTGTCGATTGGAACAAAGTCATTGTTTTTGGAGGAGAACATAATTTTGATTCGTCCTCAGTCGTTTTTTATTTCCAAATGTCTTATCAGTTTGTTTATCTATTGATGTTCATCAGTGTTCTCCTGCAGGAAGTGCATGTAATAATGTCATCGACTCGTTGGTGCTTTTTGTTTTTGTGAAATAAGACTTTTTGTAGTCGGATCAGAATCAGACTTCCTTTATTAGTCCCACTGAATGGACATTAACATATTCACAACAAAGAGACCCCGTGTGTCCCGGTGTGTCCACGCTGTGTCCCCGCTGTGTCCCCGGTGTGTCCCCGGTGTGTCCCCGGTGTGTCCCCGCTGTGTGCCGGTGTGTCCCCGCTGTGTCCCCAGTGCGTCCCCACTGTGTCCCCGCTGTGTGCCGGTGTGTCCCCGGTGTGTCCCCGCTGTGTGCCGGTGTGTCCCCGGTGTGTCCCCGCTGTGTCCCCGCTGTGTCCCCGCTGTGTCCCCAGTGCGTCCCCACTGTGTCCCCGCTGTGTCCCCGCTGTGTCCCCGGTGTGTCCCCGCTGTGTCCCAGGTGTGTCGGGGAACTCACGCAGCGTCAGAAAATAAAACCCTCTCTCTTTTCCTCCGTACCCAAATCTCTAAAAACGGGGAACAACGGAGCTGATCCAGATTTGCGTCCGATATGACGTAATATCTGAAATGTGGACCCACGGCCCAATCAGAAACGTTGCTATCAGAAACAATGCCCGACTGTTCTGGACGTAATATGGTCGGTGTTTACATTAGCATCGCTAACACTCAGAGCTAACCTGTACTGGAGAGCATGTGTGTGAAGAAGCAGGAAGTAGAAAGGAACTCACCTTGTGGTATAACCGGCAAGAGAGAAAGCCTTTGAGCTCCAAACTGTTTCAGAGAGAATCCTTGATAATCCATGATATGGAGTTTCATCACGGCAGCATTTAGTTTAATAATAATAATAATAATAATGCATTTTATTTATATAGCGCTTTTCACAACTCAAAGACGCTTTACAGTATGAGGGTAGACAAACAAGGACAGGCAAACAAGTAAGTACAAAATAAAAAGGCAGTCAAGAGGAAGTTGATTGAGAGGGGGGGGGGGGGCTTATGGGTAGACAGAGTTGAAAATATGTGTTTTGAGGCGGGACTGAAAGACTGTGAGGGACTCAGAGTCAGGGAGATCTTGGGGGAGGGGATTCCAGAGCCTAGGAGCTGCCACTGAGAAGGCTCTGTCCCCAAAGCTGAGTGTGGATGTGGGAGTGGATAGGAGTCCGGCTGCGGTGGATCTGAGGGACCGTGGAGGTTGATAAGGAGTGAGAAGGTTTGTGAGATAAGGGGGGGGCCAGATGGTGGAGGGCTTTGTAGGTGAGGACCAGAATTTTGTAGTTGATGCGATGGGAAACAGGAAGCCAGTGGAGGTCTTTGAGGACTGGGGTGATGTGATGCCATGATTTGGTATGCGTGAGGAGACGTGCAGCTGCATGTTGAACCCGTTGGAGTCTGTTGAGGGATGTAGTGCTGATGCCGTAAAGAAGTGAGTTGCAGTAGTCGAGGCGGGAGGAAATGAAGGCATGGATTAGTCGCTCGGCTGCGGGGCGGGTGAGAGAGGGTAGGATTTTTGCAATATTGCGGAGGTGGAAAAATGAGGTTTTGACTGTTTGGCGGATGTGAGGTTCGAGGGAGAGGGTGGGGTCAAAGATTACGCCAAGGTTGCGTGCCTGATTGGAGGGGGAAACAATGGTGCCATCGATGGTGAGAGTTATGTTAGTGACCTTGCTGAGGGTGGATTTGGAGCCGATTAGGAGGTGTTCTGTTTTGTTGCTGTTCAATTTGAGGAGGTTATGTTGCATCCAAGTTTGAATAGCTGTCAGACAGGAATCAATGTGGGTAAGGGGTGGGTCATGGAGGGATTTGGTGCTGAGGTAGATCTGAGTGTCATCAGCATAGCAGTGGAAGTCGAGGTTGAAGTGGCGGAGTATCTGACCGAGGGGGAGGATGTAAATGATGAAGAGGAGGGGGCCAAGTACTGATCCTTGAGGAACGCCTTGGGTGACTGAAGCTGTGGCAGAGGAGTGGTTTGGGAGGGAGATGAAGTGGGATCGTTCAGTGAGGTAGGACTGGAGCCATCTGAGTGCAATACCTTCACTACCAATGTCCCTGAGTCGGGTGAGCAGGATGTTGTGGCTCACGGTATCGAAGGCTGCACTCAGGTCGAGGAGGATGAGAATATTGAGGGAACCAGTGTCAGCAGAGGTGAGGAGGTCATTGAGGACTTTGACGAGTGCAGTTTCTGTACTGTGGTGAGGACGAAATCCAGACTGAAGGGGTTCATAAAGCTGGTTGGTTTGGAGATGGCAGTGAATTTGTTTGGTTACAATGCGTTCAAGAGTTTTTGAGAGGAATGGTAGGTTAGAGATGGGGCGGTAATTAGTGAGGGAGGAGGGATCAAGACCAGGTTTTTTGAGGATTGGAGTAACGGCAGCAGTTTTGAAGGCAGAGGGGACGGTTCCATGGGACAGCGAGGAGTTGAAAAGGTTAGCAAGATAGGGGCAGAGGACAGGGAGGCAGGACTTCAGGAGAGGAGTGGGTAGAGGGTCAAGGGAGCAGGTTGTGGGATTTGAGGAACCGATCAGATGGAGTATTTCAAGTGGGGTCACCAGGTTGAACTGGGAGAGGCGGTGCTGGGGAGGAGTCAGGAGGTCAAGGGAGATGGGGGAGAAATGGTAGTGGTGGAGGTTGGGGGAGATGCTTGTATATCAGATGGAGCTGAGAAGGAGTGGTTAATGGCGTTAATTTTGTCTGCGAAAAACTGGAGGAATGAGCTGCAAGTAGCGGAAGTAGAAGTAGGGAGGTTATCAGCACGGGGTTTGAAGAGCTTGTTAACTGTGGAGAAGAGGGTCCTGGGGTTACGGGAGGGGTCAATGAAGATGTTGGAGAGGTAGGCAGATTTAGCGGCAATAAGAGCATCTTTGTATGCATTGAGATGGAGTTTGTAGCTTATGTAATGGACTGTGAGGGATGATTTATTTGAAAGACGTTCAAGTTGGCGGCCTCGCTGCTTCATTTTACACAGTGCGGGTGTGAACCAGGGTGAGGAGGTCTTGAAAGTAACAGTTTTATTTTTGAGGGGGGCTAAAGTGTTGAGGGAGGTGAGTAGGGTGGAGTTGAGGTGGTTGAGTAGATCATCAGGTGAGCTGAGGGTTGCGTCCAGGGGGAGATTAGATGATAGCAGTTCGCAGAGATGGTTATGGTCAATGGAGTTTAGACAGTAGCTGCCGGGTCCCTCATGAGCTCAGACCCCTCCTCTTTTAAGCTTTATACCCAAATCAGCTCTTTAGAAGCAGGAAGTGAAATAGAGGAATATGAGGCGTGGCTAGAATCTGTTTGGTGTTTGGAGCAAAACACTTCATAGACGTGTTTTTATATATTTGTATCTGAGACCTCTGCTATTGCCTAAGAATAGCGTGATAGCTGACCTTGAGTTAAGTACGAGCACATATTCAGCATTTAAATACAATAATTTGCAGCATTATGAAGTAAAACAAGTAGAAAGTATTGAAGTAACTGCAGAATGACAGTAGTAATAGTTGTATTAGTGCAAAATGAATAAGCAGCCAGTAGTCAAATGTAAGCATAGTTTAGTTAGTTAGTGTTCTGAGTGACTTCTTCCTTTGAGGAGGATCTCTGATTTAGAGATCTGTGGATTCAATCAAATGATTCATAGAGAAGTAAAGAACGTTCCTTAGTATCTTCTCTCATGTTGTTTTTGTTGTTGCAGAACTCGATCCGGCACAACCTGTCTCTGCACAGCCGCTTCCTGAAGCTCCAGAACGAGGGAACGGGGAAGAGTTCGTGGTGGATCCTGAACCCAGAGGAGGGCAAAGGGAAAGCTCCTCGACGACGAGCCGTATCCATGGACAACAGCAAGAACATCAGAGGAGCGAGAGGACGAGCCGCGAAGAAGAAGAAGGCGTCGCTTCAGAACCAGAACCAGGTTTATTACCAGGTATGTCGTGGCGTTTGAATCCGTTTCTACCTTTAATCTCCACTTTCCTCTATCGGGGTTGTAGGTTATGACGCACCTCTCTTTGGCCACGTTTACACAGAGACGAAACGGAGACGAAACGGAGACGAAACGGAGACGAAACGGAGACGAAAACGAGCCTTAGTCGATATCAAAAGAGTCTTCCATCCACACGGAATCAGCTCAAGAAATGTGTCCGTCCGCACGAGGCCGCTCGACCCGCTGGAGGCGCTGTAGTACATATGCCGGGCCTGTAAGTGGCACTGTACTTCCGCCACAAAATACACCAAATGCAGCGAAGAAGACCCCCGAGCATGGTTGCCATGGTTGCCCTTCTGGTTATTCCCCGCGGTGGATTTAGCAACATGTAGTTCATGTAGTTCTCCATGTCCACTTGTTGCTGATGGTTGTGGTCGAGGAGCTGTAGATGTTGCACTAACATCTGTATCATGCTCAGTCGCGTCTGGAGCACGAACGCAACCCTGTGATCCGCCATTGTTGTTGTTGTTGGCGAAACACATCAGCAATGACGCGGGGGTGAGCAGGAGAGGTGGGGAGAGGCGGGGCTATGGCGTCATCGCTATCAGGATATGATCGTATAGGAAGTCCACACGGAGCCGTTCGGCCCCCCAGAGCGTTCCGTCCGCAGACCTTCCCACCTTGGGAGCCGTTATCGTTATCCGCGCTTCCGTGTCGGCCTTGTGTGAACGAACCGTCTGTACGATAAAGAACTGTAGCGGATACAAGCCGTTTCGTCTCCGTGTGGACGTGGCCTTTGTTTCCAAACTAACTTTACGGAGGTCGTTGTACTCTGGAAAAAATGCTGTTCAACAACAAGTTCAACAACAATGAAATCAAGCTGTTTCCACTTGAAATCAGTCCAAAGATCTGCCAACAGAACAAGTGAACATCAGCTTGGTGAGATCTCTAGAAGTAAGAAGGGATTTTTAGATAAATCACATCTTGTAATCAGCAGAACTCATTCTGAACTATATTTGACCAGAATCAGGAAATGCTGTGTTTCAGAATAAGCTTCAAAAGTGTTCTGTGTTCTGATGTAGTGATTTTCTAATAAAGAATGTGTTTCATCTGAGATACAACTCAAAATAAGATGTTTTGACTCTAAAAACAAGACCCTATATCTCACTGCAGTGTTACTTCTGAAGTTATTATGTCTTATATCAGAGGCCTGTACGACGAATCCAGTTCAGCCTAACCTGGATATGTTTGAGCTACCTGGTTTACCTAACCCAAAACAAACGCGCTCTCGCTAAGTGGTCCGAGGACGCTGGTTATCAACTCAGTAACTCAAGCCAGGGTGTCTCTGTCCGGCTGAGAGCGCGTTCACATGAAAGGGGCGGGGCTAGCAACATTCGACCAATCACAAACATGGAGAAGCGTACTGACAGCGCAGCGTCATGCTTCCTGAATGAAAAGTGAACTATAATATTAGACATATGAAGAAGTTAAAGTTTAAACATCCATGACTTAAACACTTGATCCAGGATCAAAGCCACAGAGCTGCACCTGCAAAGTGAACACAGCTGGGAACAGAACAAGTGTTTGAATGCGTACATTAACAGCTTTATGATATCACTGCCCGTCTAAGACACCATCTGACTTTCATTACATTTGACTCCAGTGTTTCCTCAACTTAATGTGTTGCTTCAAATAATGCTTCTGCATCCAGTCTGTGACGCTGTGAGTGTTACACGGCCAGATACGGCTCAGCTGACTCAGATCAGGAGATATATGATACATTATGAAGTGATATGATATGAACAGAGGCGCGGGAAGGTATTTTGAGTGGGGGTGCTGAGGTGCTGAGGTGCTGAGGTGCTGGAAGAAAAAACACACACAGTGGCATAACAATGGACTCCAGTGAACGCTATTACGGGCACTATAGAGCACGCACACTACAAAGCTGTAAAATATTATTTTACCAACAATGTGGAATTTATTGGCTCCATATTACACAGATTATGCACGGCTGCAGCAGCAATCATAGGCGGCGCGTGAGGCTCAGGTTTGGGAAGCACCGCATCCTGACCAATCAGAGCTCAGTGTGCGGAGTTGAAATCTATCAAGTCATATTACAGGAGAAGGGAAATGCAGAGAAGACGCCGACGTGTCGCACTTATCATTCATATGATATCACATCATCAATCAGATCATCGATCATATAATATCACAATATTTCCTTATCTGAGTCAGCTGAGCCGTATCTGGCCGTGCAACACTCACATTATGCAGAAGTATTATTTTAAGCAAGTGTCTTAGACGGGGCAGTGATATCATAAACTGTTGTACGCTTTCAAACACTCTGTAGTTTATTTATTTTTTAACGAGTTGTTCTGTATTCTCCTTGCAGCAGCTATGTGGCTTTGATCCTGGATTATATGTTTAAGTCATCATGGATGTTTAAAGCTCATATTTGTCTAATATTAGTTTACTTTTCATTAATGAAGTATGATGTTGCGCTGTCAGTACACTTGTCCCTGTTTGTGATTGGTCAAATGTAGCTAACCCCGCCCCTTTCACGTGAACGCGCTCTCAGCTGGAGAGAGAAACCCTGGCTTGATTCACGAGTTGATAACCAGCGTCGTAGGACCGCTTAGCGAGATCTCGTTTGTTAGGGATAGTTAAGATAACTCAAGCATATTGTTGTCTGTTGAACTGGCTTCGTGGCACAGGGCACAGGTGGCTGCAGCGCTAATGTCAAAGACACAGACATTATACATTATATTTGATTTGACCAGGACGCAGTGACACAAATATTTGGGAAGGCTTATTGCTGAAAAAAACTACTTTTTTTCTCCACATCTTTTTTATTTGTCTTCCCTGAAGCAAAATAATGTATTATATAGTTTAAAATGATCATTTAAATAATAATATATAATATTAAATATAATCTCAGGCACAATGAAATGAAATAAATATATATAAAATAAAAGTAAAATAAATGTGCAGACAGGGGAGCACCGCCTGCCTGCCGCTAGGGGGTGCTGCAGCGCCCTCAGCCCCCCCCCCTTCCCGCGCCCCTGGGCTAGCATCAGCATCAGTTACCATGGAGATCTAGCCCGCTAAGAAGAGAACCAGCGTGGTAGAACCGGAAACCCAGAGTTCTCCCTGAAGTTAGCTCGCTAAGCGAACATCCTGCTTCGTAGTACAGGCCTCTGGCGTAGAGACATATGTGACGAGATATTAAACACTACTGGGCAAGATGTAGAGGTTTTGTATCAAATCAAATTTATTAATTAAATCCAGGCGGCATTCAAACATGAAGACAAACTTCCTCGCTTGAAAGAAACTAAGAGTTCTCCGTATCAAAATAGAACAAAAAGAACACGGTGAAAAGACTATACCGCCTCCCGTCTAATCACAATCAGCTGTGTCCCATTGTCCTGCCATATTTAGGCATGAAGACCAGTCTATGATAAAGACACATCTTGTTGTTGTTAACATGTACATTTTCTCCTTTTTTGTCTTTTAATTGTTATTGTGCAATGCCTTGTCTTTTGATGCTGCTGCAACACAAACATGTCCCACATCTGGATCAATAAAGTACTTCTTGTCTCTCTCTCTTATAAAGACATGCACGTCATACCCGACAGCGCAGGTGTAATCCTTATATTAATAAGATAAACATTCAAACCATAATGATGGAAGGAAAATGTCTGTAGAATAAAATTCGGTGATAATTCGGGATTGTGGGAAACGGTATTTCGATCTCTCTGTCTGTAGGTAGGTAAGAAAGAAATAATCCAATCCAATAATCCAAGAGAAACACCAGAAAGAAATTATCCAAAATATTTCTGAAATAGAAATAAAATAACATTAAAAAGTTAAGTTAGGTAAAAAAAAGAAATACACACAAACTGAAAGATTGGCAATAAAGTGAATTGACTTTGACAGATCTTGTGTACATTGTGTGCCTTCAGGTGTCTCTGCAGGAAGTTGGATCCGAGAGTAACTTCCTCTCGAAGTGGACAGGAAGTCCCGCCTCCCGAAGCAGCGAAGAACTCGACGCTTGGACCGATTTCCGCTCTCGAACAAACTCAAACGCCTCAACGCTCAGCGGACGTTTGTCGCCAATTCTCGCCAACCTGGAGCTAGACGAGGGTTTGGAGGAGGGTACGAACTCTCCTCTGTCCCCCATGTTGTTCTCCTCCTCCTCCAGCAGCATCTCTCCCTCCACCCTCTCAGAACTTAACCTGAACGACATGGTGTCAGAAAACCTGCTGGACAACGTGGCGGCGCGGCAGCCAAACGAGCAAGAAGAGGGCGATTCGTGCTCAGTTTTCAGCTTCAGCGGCGCAGAAAGTAGTCCCTCCGCCCTCGGCCTCTTCACGCCTCCGTGCATCGCCCTGAGGACGGCCCCCATGCAGACGATCCAGGAGAACAAACAGACCTGGTTCTCTTCGGTCTGCAACGCTCAGGCTCTTTATACCCTGGTAGTGAATGCCTTTTCATAAGAGATAGTGTGAAGGGGGAAATGGAGTGATTTATTGACACTTTCTTGTTTTTGTTTCAGGACCTTCAGAGCCACGACCTCCTGACTCAGTCCGACCCTCTGATGTCTCAGGTCGGAGCCGCTGCCATCGCGCTGCAGAATTCACGCCGAAACGCCACGATTCTGCACAAAAAAGACCCCGAGGAAAACGACGCCAAACCGGTCCCGAAGCCTCCCGTTAAGCTGACCTCAGACCTGGATCTGGACGTGTTTAACGGAGGGTTGAAGTGCGATTTGGACGCTATTATCCGCAACGAGCTGATGGATGCAGACTGTCTGGACCTCAGCTTCGACTCGCGCCTCGCCGCCGTTAGTTAGTGTTCTGAGGGACCAAAAAACTCTCCATAAAACTTCCCAAAAAACCTGGTAAACGCAAGATTTAAAGTTCACCTATTATCCTGTTTATCATCAGTATCTCACAGGTCTCAGATAGATCCAGAGCCTGTCTCTGATTGGCTGAAACACCAAACAGATTATTGCAGCATTACCCATAATCCCCTCTGTTTCAGCCCTGTTTCCAAAGTGCTGATTCTCTGTCTGTTACTTTAGATGAAAACAAGGAGCCCCTCCCCACGCCCCTCTGAGAGACATTTGGTTACAAAGAACTCAATGGAGCTCTAGGAGGAGATTCAGGTGATAAGGGGGGGGGGGGGGGTTACCTTGGTTGCTGATTGGCTAATGGTTACACAAGACAACACATCGTTATGACATCATAAAGTGACCAAAATCTGATCAGCTCATTTTCAGACAGGTTTTTATAGAAATGGATCAAAAAGAGAGAGAAACTTTGTTCCTGAGACTTTCAGAGTCTCTTTCCACAGAGGGGACACATGTTGATGTAGAAGAGTCATGAAGAAGAGGGGACACATGTTGATGTAGAAGAGACATGAAGAAGAGGGGACACATGTTGATGTAGAAGAGACATGAAGAAGAGGGGACACATGTTGATGTAGTAAAGAGTACATGAAGAAGAGGGGACACATGTTGATGTAGAAGAGACATGAAGAAGAGGGGACACATGTTGATGTAGAAGAGACATGAAGACGAGGGGGACACATGTTGATGTAGAAGAGACATGAAGAAGAGGGACACATGTTGATGTAGAAGAGACATGAAGAAGAGGGGACACATGTTGATGTAGAAGAGACATGAAGAAGAGGGGACACATGTTGATGTAGAAGAGACATGAAGAAGAGGGGACACATGTGATGTAAGAAGAGACATGAAGAAGAGGGGACACATGTTGATGTAGAAGAGACATGAAGAAGAGGGGACACATGTTGATGTAGAAGAGACATGAAGAAGAGGGGACACATGTTGATGTAGAAGAGACATTGAAGAAGAGGGGACACATGTTGATGTAGAAGAGACATGAAGAAGAGGGGACACATGTTGATGTAGAGGAGACATGAAGAAGAGGGGACACATGTTGATGTAAGAAGAGACATGAAGAAGAGGGGACACATGTTGATTGTAGAAGAGACATGAAGAAGAGGGGACACATGTTGATGTAGAAGAGACATGAAGAAGAGGGGACACATGTTAGATGTAGAAGAGACATGAAGAAGAGGGGACACATGTTGATGTAGAAGAGACATGAAGAAGAGGGGACACATGTTGATGTAGAAGAGACATGGAGAAGAGGGGACACATGTTGATGTAGAAGAGACTGGAAGAAGAGGGGACACATGTTGATGTAGAAGAGACATTGAAGAAGAGGGGACACATGTTGACTGTAGAAGAGACATGAAGAAGAGGGGACACATGTTGACGTAGAAGAGACATGAGAGAAGAGGGGACACATGTTGACGTAGAAGAGACATGAAGAAGAGGGGACACATGTTGATGTAGAAGAGACATGGAGAAGAGGGGACACATGTTGAGGGGACACATGTTGACGTAGAAGAGACATGAAGAAGAGGGGACACATGTTGACGTAGAAGAGACATGAAGAAGAGGAGACACATGTTGATGTAGAAGAGACATGAAGAAGAGGGGACACATGTTGATGTAGAAGAGACTTGAAGAAGAGGGGACACATGTTGATGTAGAAGAGACATGAAGAAGAGGGGACACATGTTGATGTAGAAGAGACATGAAGAAGAGGGGACACATGTTGATGTAGAAGAGACATGAAGAAGAGGGGACACATGTTGATGTAGAAGAGACATGAAGAAGAGGGGACACATGTTGATGTAGAAGAGACATGAAGAAGAGGGGACACATGTTGATGTGGAAGAGACATGAAGAAGAGGGGACACATGTTGATGTAGAAGAGACATGAAGAAGAGGGGACACATGTTGATGTAGAAGAGACATGAAGAAGAGGGGACACATGTTGATGTAGAAGAGACTTGAAGAAGAGGGGACACATGTTGATGTAGAAGAGACGTGGAGAAGAGGGGTCACATGTTGACGTAGAAGAGACATGAAGAAGAGGGGACACATGTTGATGTAGAAGAGACTGAAGAAGAGGGGACACATGTTGATGTAGAAGAGACATGAAGAAGAGGGGACACATGTTGATGTAGAAGAGACATGAAGAAGAGGGGACACATGTTGACGTAGAAGAGACATGAAGAAGAGGGGACACATGTTGATGTAGAAGAGACATGAAGAAGAGGGGACACATGTTGATGTAGAAGAGACATGAAGAAGAGGGGACACATGTTGACGTAGAAGAGATATGAAGAAGAGGGGACACATGTTGACGTAGAAGAGACATGAAGAAGAGAGGACACATGTTGATGTAGAAGAGACATGAAGAAGAGGGGACACATGTTGATGTAGAAGAGACATGAAGAAGAGGGGACACATGTTGATGTAGAAGAGACATGAAGAAGAGGGGACACATGTTGATGTAGAAGAGACATGAAGAAGAGGGGACACATGTTGATGTAGAAGAGACATGAAGAAGAGGGGGACACATGTTGATGTAGAAGAGACATGAAGAAGAGGGGACACATGTTGATGTAGAAGAGACATGAAGAAGAGGGGACACATGTTGATGTAGAAGAGACTTGAAGAAGAGGGACACATGTTGACGTAGAAGAGACATGAAGAAGAAGGGGACACATGTTGATGTAGAAGAGACATGAAGAAGAGGGGACACATGTTGATGTAGAAGAGACATGAAGAAGAGGGGACACATGTTGACGTAGAAGAGACATGAAGAAGAGAGGACACATGTTGATGTAGAAGAGACATGAAGAAGAGAGGACACATGTTGATGTAGAAGAGACATGAAGAAGAGGGGACACATGTTGACGTAGAAGAGACATGAAGAAGAGGGGACACATGTTGATGTAGAAGAGACATGAAGAAGAGGGGACACATGTTGATGTAGAAGAGACATGAAGAAGAGGGGACACATGTTGATGTAGAAGAGACATGAAGAAGAGGGTTTTGCATAATAGGTGACCTTTAAAGTAGATACACCCGAACCCTACAGATGTACAGTTCTGTGGATTCAGTCAAATAACAGAGGTATAAAAAGTTCCCCGGTGAAATACAATAAAGTCAATCTTATCTTACCTCTAATTGATCCACTGGTTAGTTGCTAGTTGCTAAATCCGCTCACGTTTCAAATCCAATGGAAAAACCCCATAGTTTTTAGTGAAAGGCAACGAGGGAGATGCTGCCTTCAGGGTCCAACACGGGAAAACGACACCTCTTACAGCTCTGTGTCGTCCTGAGGGGAGGAACAGTGTAATCAAGTCGTATTTCTGTTATTCTCAACGTGACGCATCCAGTTCGTTCAGTATTTAAGGACAGATATCTTGACGGACGCTTCAGAAACAGACTGTTTGTTAAAAGCATCAAGTCGAGTCTCAGGGAAAACTCTCGTCACTCTTTTATTCCTTAAAAAACATTTTGCCAAACCAGCCGTCGGTTTACAGAGAACTGTATTAGTGGACGATACTTGACGAGCGTTTTTGATTCAATTAACGGAATGAAAGTGTTCATTAGAAGCTTGTTCTTTCCCCCCATTGATGCAACGAGTCACTAAATGTCAGTGTGTAGAGTTAACGTGTTTAAATGTGTGTGTCTCTCTGTGTGTGTCCCTCTCCCTGAGGTCTGAGGGACATCACTGTGAATGCTGTTCCTTCACTGATAATAATAATAATAATGGTGTTTCTGCTGCAGATCCTCTTCACCATCGTCCCCTCCTCTTCCACTTCCTGCAATATTTCATCACCAAAATAAGGATATATAGAAACAGGATTCAGCTGTTACATTAAAAGTTAGATTTGTGTTAAGAGGAGAAACTACAGGTGAATATATTACAGGTGCAATCGCTCTATAAACTCTTCGGGAACGATGCACTCTACAAAAGCTCTGGATCCTGCCCAGTACCTGTGTCTGGTATCCAGTCAGAACGTGTCTCTCCTGATGGAAGGTAACTCCAGGAGCAACACTGCAGTGAGACAGAGGCTCTTGATTTAGACAATGCATAATGTTAGAGCCATTTTCTGTGTTGACAATGAGTGTATTATTTTCTTATTAATTTAGATCTGAATATATTCTTTCCATTTATGTATTAGTACCGAATTAAATATTCGGAGAAAAACCTTGATTTACTGCGAGCCACAGCTGTGATATAAGGAAGGGGTGGGACTGAGCGTGAGGAGGAAATTGTCTCCAGCAATGAACGGGGAATCGGAACAGTCTTTGACCTCACGTTACACTGATCGTTTTGTTTATTTAAATATATGGAAGTAAATAAATCGGCCGAGGAAGGCAAATAAATCAGCGCCTACAGAGCTTTATTTGGATGGTTTTTAACGTGTGAGTCAAGAAGCGGATCCCTGTTGACGTGGCACAGCTTTAGATATCCCACAAGAATGGGCCACGAGTCACGACACATCATCTTGTTCAGTCAAAACATCTCACTTTGAGTCGTATCTCAGATGAAACACTTTAATTTACATCTTTATTAGGAAATCACCAGCTAACATCAGAACACAGAAACCTTTGAGGATTATTCTGAAACACAGCATCTCCTGATTCTGGTGACATAGTTATATACAAGCGGTCGAGATGGGTTTTCTCCGCAGGGTGGCTGGTGTCTCCCTTAGGGATAAGGTGAGAAGTTCGGTCATCAGGGAGGGACTCGGAGTTGAGCCGCTCCTCCTTCGCGTCGAAAGGAGCCAGTTGAGGTGGTTCGGGCACCTAGTTAGGATGCCACCTGGGTGCCTCCCTATGGAGGTGTTCCAGGCACGTCCAGCTGGGAGGAGACCAAGGGGTAGACCTAGGACCAGGTGGAGGGATTATATCTCTTCGCTGGCCTGGGAGCGCCTTGGGATCCCCCAGTCAGAGCTGGTTGATGAGGGGAAAGGAACGTTTGGGGCTCTCTGCTGGAACTGATACCTCCGAGACCCGACCACGGATAAACGGGAGAAGATGGATGGTGAAATAGTTCAGAATGAGTTCTCCTGCTGATTACAAGATGTGATTTATCTAAACATCCCTTCTTACTTCTAGAGATCTCACCAAGCTGATGTTCACTTGTTCTATTGGCAGATCTTTGGACTGACTTCAAGTGGAAACAGCTTGATTTCATTGTTGTTGGAGCAGTTTTTGTTCCAGTGCAGATATAAAAACACAGATCAAAACACACTCCGAAACATCTTGAGCAACTTGAAACTTCCCCTCCTCATTACTGACATTAACACCATGATCTTTCACATTACAAGATGTCTGAGGGAGGATGTTGACATGTGCTAATGAGGCGTTATGTCACGCTACACGAACACACAGTTAGTGACATCAGCTCCTGGATGTGAGTTATTCCCACTGCTCTGAAAGAAGGCATGAATTCAGTCTCTTTATATTTCCTCCTGAGTCTTTCCTCGGTGCTTTAACAGACAATAGATGGAGGCTGTGGCTCAGTGGGTAGTGTGCTGGTTAGTGCGCTGATCTTCAGAGGATAGCAGGTTCAAACCCCTCTGCAGTCAGCATGTCGTTGTGTCCCTGAGACTCTTCACCCCAAGTGCTCCGGATTGTCCTCAGTACTGAGTATGTGAGTCACTTTGGATCAAAGCGTGACTCGTGATGTGATGTAGCTTTCAGTCCTCCACCAGGTGCTGGGTGAGGAGCTCACGTGCCATTTGAGAAATAAAAGAAAACACCCACAGTATTTTAAATATCGCCAAAATGTGTCTGCGTTTAGGAGGATTGTGTTGACATGAATCAGCTGTTACTGTCCATCCTCGCTGAGTCTTGTTTGTTTACCACATGATCGTACTCCCACATTTCCAACGGCTCAATCTGGTCTCCATGGAAACGGAGGTGTTGAATCCTGATGAGTGAACTCTCGGGTGTTTCCTTGAATGCAGAACACGTTGTTGTTCTCTCGTCCGGAGCATCACGAGACGAAGAACAGTGTTTCTGAATGTTGTCCCTAAACCTGCAGAGTAACTCATTTACTTCTTCAATCCCAGTCTCATGCAGGTCTGCTGTCAGCTGACGTAGTAATAATCTCTTCTCCAATCAAACGATGCAAGGATCCTCTCTGTCCCCAGATCTAACGGACCATCTGTCAGCTTCCACTTGCAGCCAAGTGTCCTTCATTGGAATGCAGCTTGTGATGAGCCCTAGTGAGCAGACATGCAGCTTGTGATGAGCCCTAGTGAGCAGACATGCAGCTTGTGATAAGCCCTAGTGAGCACACATGCAGCTTGTGATGAGCCCTAGTGAGCAGACATGCAGCTTGTGATAAGCCCTAGTGAGCACACATGCAGCTTGTGATAAGCCCTAGTGAGCACACATGCAGCTTGTGATGAGCCCTAGTGAGCACACATGCAGCTTGTGATGAGCCCTAGTGAGCAGACATGCAGCTTGTGATGAGCCCTAGTGAGCACATATGCAGCTTGTGATGAGCCCTAGTGAGCAGACATGCAGCTTGTGATGAGCCCTAGTGAGCACACATGCAGCTTGTGATGAGCCCTAGTGAGCAGACATGCAGCTTGTGATGAGCCCTAGTGTATTGTAATAAATGCGTAACAAGCTGAAGGGATTGTTTCAGGTTATGCTGTGCAGTTAGTAGGTATAGTATATAGTAGCTAGTGTAGAGAGAAGGAACTCTGGATTGTTCAGTCTGAAGGAAACACAGAGTGAGGAAACAAGTCATCACCTCGGGAGGATTCTTCCTTTGATGACAGAAACATTTAATCTTCATCACTTATTTCTTTAGGGATTTTCCTCAAATACATTCAGTCACCTGACTTTCTAGTCTCATGCTCTCATGCTGAAGGTTTATCCCTTTACTGAATGATTCCTGAGCGACTCGCTGCTAATCAGACTCTCCTCCTCCTCCTCCTCCTCCTCCTCCTCCTCCTCCTCCTCCTCCTCCTCTCCTCCTCCTCCTCCTCCTCCTCCTCCTCCTCCTCCTCCTCCTCCTCCTCCTCCTCCTCCTCCTCCTTCTTGCTGTATCAGATCTGGTGCATGTAAACAAAAAAATACACTTTAAAGAAGGTGTGTGTGTGTGTGTGGTGTGTGTGAGAGTGAGTGTGTGAGAGTGTGTGTGTGTGTGAGTGTGTGGAGTGTGTGTGTGTGTGTGTGTGTGTGAGAGTGTGTGTGTGTGAGAGTGAGTGTGTGTGTGTTTTATTTTCTGTCTGCAGAAGATAATAATGCAGGCTGCAGGAGGAGCTCTGCTATTGGCTAATCACCTGCTGACAGCCAATCACACGCTGTATCCGGGAGGAGCATGTCATGTCTCCGTACATCACAAACTAACACTAAACATTTATCCTGCGCTTTAAACATGTATTTAAAGATAATGCACCATGCATGCTTTAGCCGGCACTCAGCAGAGACATTTCAATGGTAAAAGAAGAACAGCAAATAAAGAAAACATTTCAAAGAATAACATCTGTACAAAAAAGAGAATACAGTGTGAACATGCAACTATGTGTTCAGTGAATCTCCATTGAAAAGTCTTTCTACACATCCCTTTCGATAGTGTTTAAAGCATGAGATAATGAGTGTGCAGCGCCCCCTACAGGTCACAGGCAGTCACTGGGGCCACAAGAAGGATATTTACTGTGTGATTCCCTTGTGTTGTTGAACTAATGTCAAATGTGTACCACACAAACACAGCTGTCATAGTGACGTATTTCCAAAAAGTCATATTATAGTGTGTTGAAATGTGATTTAAACAGTGGCGAACCGTGTCTATCACAACTGGACCTTCTGTAGACACACACATTGAGACACCTCAATAATATAAACATTAACCGTGCTTTACGTGAACCTCATCCTGACACAAGAGAGGACGGCAGGACTGTAATTTCCCGTGTTCAGTGAATGCAACAGAGGCAAGTCACCAGACCAATCAGAAAGTTGCATGGAAATACACCTGTGCTTGTGTCATTCAAACTCGGCTCTGTGTGTGTGTGGCAATAGCGCATTTGTGAGGAGAGAGGCATGAGAGGAGAGAGAGAGAGAGTAGATGAGATGGCAGAGAGGAGGAGAGAGAAGAGAGTATAGAGAGAGAGAGAGATATGATCCGAGCAGAGATGAGAGCATAGAGACCAGAGAAGAGAGAGAGAGATTCTCTCTCTACTCTCCTCTCTCGCTGAGCTAGAGAGAGAGAGAGAGAGAGCGGTGCTAGCGGGGACCGTGATGTTAGCATCTGGTTAGCTAGCTGCACTAACGGACACAAATTATTCAAAAGATTATTTCCGAGGCACACCTTCATATGATCATTATAGTTATACAAACAATAAGAGAATACATGAAAAACAGGTATGAAATACTATATGGCAGTAAAACAAGAATACAGTTTGAAAGGAGAGTGATTTGTAAAATATCCATAAAGAAAAAGAAAATCTGTTTACAGTTCCGTTTCATCTGGGTGTTGAGAGAGGTATCCATAGATCTCTCATGTTGCTCTCAAAGTGCACCAGATTGATGCTTTAAAAACAAATCTTCCCGGGGAGCATCCCCCCGGACCCCCTTAGAGGAGGTGAGGACCTAGAGGAGGAGAGGACCCCCCTAGAGGAGGTAAGGTCCGCCCCCCACTCATACAAAATAGCACTTTACCCCTGCCTATATGCCGCGAGCTGACGATGGAGCCTTCACATTCATTCAGATGCAATCAGCCTATAAAAGGCCTCAAATTGGAAGCACTGTCTGGGCCGTCTTTATCACTCAATTCTGCAATAGGTAGATCTCGCCTTTCACCTAGGCCGAGGTCGGTGATCTTGGGCTTAAAAAGGTTGGTGACTACTGATCTAGATCCTCTGTCTCTCTCCAGTGAACTAGCGGGCCTTCTAGAATACCCTGGAACCGAGGGGAACTCTGAAAGAACACGCCCATTGGCTACAAATCAATATCTGATTGGTTGATCAAACTGTCAGTCCAAACGTACGCTCTCATTCAGTGCAACGGCCAGGGCCTTCTATCAAGGATGTAGAATACCTTGGTGAAGGATATTCTACCCAGAGACCCAGAACAAGATCTGATTGGTTGCTTTCTTTTCTAACACAAACCCACTGAAATGCGTAGAGCATGGTCCGAGAAGGACAAACAAATCAACGTAACACTGTAATATTACAGATCAACAACACAGATACCTCATTTATTCATTTTATTACATTTTATTTATATAATTAAATCGATTTTGTTTGTTTTATCTGAGTTCCAGGGTGTTCTCTGAATACCTTGAAGTCCCTGACGGTTCGCCACTGGATTTGAATGTGCTCTTAAATAACTAAGCACATTTCAATCTGCCTTAATGCCTGTGGTCTAACTGCTAACCTTCCATACAGATGATTACAGGTCTTTAGATTAACAATGTTTTATGTGTACAAAAATGATAAAATAACTTTTCGAAGACACGTTGAGTGAAAGAATGTGAACAGAGGTTTATATAAAGGTTTACTGAGTTTCAATTCATCAAGACTTTTCTCAGTTTTACCTTCTCCAAGAAATACAGTTTTCTTCAGGAACAGTTAGTCGTGTCATGTGATAACTAGAGGATGGAACTCCTGCGGCGGGAACGCGGAAAAGCTGACGTGTAATAGTCAAATGGTGCTTAATGTTTCTGGGATGAGCGTCGTTATTGAGCGGCACGTTTTGAAGCTCCAACGGAGATTCTGCAACGTAAAATGTGTGCAATCAAAACAGATGGAGAACATACAGTGTGGTGTGAATACTTCTCAGCATTCAGTGGGACCCCTCCCTTTATCAGAGGGTCTCAGCTGTTTCCAGTGGTGTAGAGATAGGACAGAGTCCCGGCCTGGATCTGAAACGTCTGTCCCTGGATGTTTTGGGGGGGGATCTGCTCACTGATAGGCTGTGAGAGGAGGGGGGGTCCATGATGGAGGGGGGGTCCATGTTGTAGGGGGGGTCCATGTTGTAGGGGGGGTCCATGATGGAGGGGGGGTCCATGGTGACATGATGACAGCTGATCCAGGGCCTCTTTACTCAGTGTGATGACGTGAACTCCCTCGAGTCTGGAGGGGGCGGAGTCTGCTGAGGCCCCACCCCCATGGGTGAGGAGGGTGAGTTTGGGGGCGGAGTCGGCTGAGGCCCCGCCCCCAGACTCTGCCTCTTCCGTGGTGATGATGCTGATCTCCTGGTTCTGACTCGAAACGAAGCTCAGGTCGTCCGTCACCACCAGCTGGATCTGCTGCAGGGCGCCTCGCTGCTGAGAGGGGGGTAGAAAATAACAAATCCTTTAAAAAGGTCTCCTATTATGCAAAAGTCACTTCTTGATGTCTTCTCTACATCACCATGTGTCCCCGATGTGTCCCCGATGTGTGTCCCCGGTGTGTCCCCGATGTGTGTCCCCGGTGTGTGTCCCCCGGTGTGTCCCCGGTGTCCCCCCCCCCCCGGTGTGTCCCCGGTGTCCCCCCCCCCCGGTGTGTCCCCGGTGTGTCCCCCCCCGGTGTGTCCCCGGTGTCCCCCCCCCCCCCGGTGTGTCCCCGGTGTCCCCCCCGGTGTGTCCCCCGGTGTGTCCCCGGTGTGTCCCCCGGTGTGTCCCCGGTGTGTCAGGAGACTCTCAAAGTGTCAGAAATAAACCCCTCTCTCTTTTCCTCCGTACCCACATCTCTAAAAACGGGGACCAACGGAGCTGATCCAGATTTGCTGCGTCATGACCACATTACTAAAATGTGGGCGGGCTTTATACCCACGGGCCAATCAGAAACGTTGCTGTCAGAAACAATGAGACGTGTTCTGGAAGTAATATGGTCTGTGTTCACATTAGCATGCTAACACTCAGAGCTAACCTGTACTGGAGAGAGTATAATATATACAAAGTGCATTTAGCATGATAGGAGACTTTAAAAAGTCATAGCATAGTAGGCTACCGTATTGACCCGAATATAAGACTTTTTTTTTTCCTAGAACAAAATCAGGGTCGATACGGAATGTCTTAAAAAAAGTCTTAGTAGTCAAAGTATACTATTTCAGAAAACTGAAATACAGTTTGAAACGTGACGTTTCTGATAGTTTCTAATATTACGTCATGTCGGCAGCTAATCTTGATCAGTATGGTATGTCTTAAAAAAAGTTCCCCCGTTCTTAGAGATGTGGGTACGGAGGAAAAGAGAGAGGGTTTGATTTCTGAGACTTTGTGATGTAGAGAAGACATCACTTTGAGAGTCTCCTGACACACCGGGGACACACCGGGGACACAGCGGGGACACAGCGGGGACACGCGGGGACACACCGGGGACACAGCGGGGACACAGCGGGGACACGCGGGGGACACACCGGGACACACCGGGGACACGCGGGGGACACACCGGGACACACCGGGGACACACCGGGGACACACCGGGACACACCGGGGACACACCGGGGACACATGGATGATAGGACACCTTTAAATAAACGAAATAAAGTGTGAAAAGTGACGCACCTCCTCGTGCAGCTGGGGGTCCCCGGGGGGGTCAGTGGGGGGGTCAGCGCGCTCCTTGCTGTGCCCCCTGCTGTGAGTCTTCAGGTTGTCCAGGCGGGTGAAGGAGAGGCTGCAGGAGGAGCAGCTGAAGGGTTTCCTGCCTGAATGAGAGGCTTCGTGTCTGCGTTTAGCGCTGGAGTCTGAGAAGGAGCGGCTGCAGAGGGAGCAGGAGAACGGCTTCTCCCCTCTGAGGACACATGTTCATGGATGTGTTTAATATGTGTATGTGTGTATTGCTATTCTCCTAAATAAAGGATAACAATACTTCATGTTTATTGAATGATTAAAGATGATACGTCACTCTGTTCTCCTGCCTCAACAAAACATCAATAAACCGGTTATAACAGGTCCAACATGCAGCAGCCAGATTACTCACTCGGTCCAAAGACACATGCCACATCACTCCGAGCCCTGGCTCCCTGCACTGGCTCCCTGCACTGGCTCCCTGCCCTGGCTCCCTGCCCTGGCTCCCTGCCCTGGCTCCCTGTCCTGGCTCCCTGCACTGGCTCCCTGCACTGGCTCCCTGCACTGGCTCCCTGCCCTGGCTCCCTGCACTGGCTCCCTGTCCTGGCTCCCTGCACTGGCTCCCTGCACTGGCTCCCTGCACTGGCTCCCTGCCCTGGCTCCCTGCCACTGGCTCCCTGCCCTGGCTCCCTGCCCTGGCTCCCTGCACTGGCTCCCTGCACTGGCTCCCTGCACTGGCTCCCTGCCCTGGCTCCCTGCACTGGCTCCCTGCACTGGCTCCCTGCCCTGGCTCCCTGCACTGGCTCCCTGTCCTGGCTCCCTGCACTGGCTCCCTGCCCTGGCTCCCTGCACTGGCTCCCTGCACTGGCTCCCTGCACTGGCTCCCTGCACTGGCTCCCTGCCCTGGCTCCCTGCACTGGCTCCCTGCACTGGCTCCCTGCCCTGGCTCCCTGCCCTGGCTCCCTGCACTGGCTCCCTGCACTGGCTCCCTGCACTGGCTCCCTGCACTGGCTCCCTGCCCTGGCTCCCTGCCCTGGCTCCCTGCCCTGGCTCCCTGCACTGGCTCCCTGCACTGGCTCCCTGTCCTGGCTCCCTGCCCTGGCTCCCTGCCCTGGCTCCCTGCCCTGGCTCCCTGCCCTGGCTCCCTGCCCTGGCTCCCTGCCCTGGCTCCCTGCCCTGGCTCCCTGCCCTGGCTCCCTGCCCTGGCTCCCTGTCCTGGCTCCCTGCACTGGCTCCCTGCCCTGGCTCCCTGCACTGGCTCCTGCACTGGCTCCCTGCCCTGGCTCCCTGCCCTGGCTCCCTGCACTGGCTCCCTGCACTGGCTCCCTGTCCTGGCTCCCTGCCCTGGCTCCCTGCCCTGGCTCCCTGCCCTGGCTCCCTGCCCTGGCTCCCTGCCCTGGCTCCCTGCCCTGGCTCCCTGCCCTGGCTCCCTGCCCTGGCTCCCTGCCCTGGCTCCCTGTCCTGGCTCCCTGCACTGGCTCCCTGCCCTGGCTCCCTGCACTGGCTCCCTGCACTGGCTCCCTGCACTGGCTCCCTGCCCTGGCTCCCTGCCCTGGCTCCCTGCCCTGGCTCCCTGCCCTGGCTCCCTGCCCTGGCTCCCTGCACTGGCTCCCTGTCCTGGCTCCCTGCCCTGGCTCCCTGCCCTGGCTCCCTGCACTGGCTCCCTGTCCTGGCACCCTGCCCTGGCTCCCTGCACTGGCTCCCTGTCCTGGCTCCCTGCCCTGGCTCCCTGCACTGGCTCCCTGCCCTGGCTCCCTGCCCTGGCTCCCTGCACTGGCTCCCTGTCCTGGCTCCTTGCCCTGGCTCCCTGCACTGGCTCCCTGCACTGGCTCCCTGTCCATTGGGTCCATCTCAGAACCCAATGAAAGGTCCTAGTCTTCACATATAGAGCTGTCCAAGCCCCAGCCTGCATCAACGACCTGATCCACCCTCACAGCACAACCCGGGCCCTGAGGTCCTCTGAGCAAGGCCTCCTAAGGGTGCCCCGAACCAGGCTAAAGACGGACCGTGCCTTTGAGGCGGTGGCCCCAAGGCTCTGGAACGAACTCCCCCAGAAACTAAGAGCCTCTGCCTCAGTAGAGATTATTAAGGGGCAGCTAAAGACCCACCTCTTCCTTTGGGGCGTCAGAGGAGGAGAGTTCGTGGCTGTCTTTCACCGGTGTTTTACCTGCTGCTGTTTCATGTCTTTTATTCTACATATTATAGTGGTTCTTTGAATTGTGTCCTGTACTGTAAAGCACTTTGTGCATCCGTGTTGAGAAGGGTGCTTGTTACGGCTGCTGCCTTTCTGGTCGTCTCCTGTCTTGTATGTAAATGAGCTGTGCGGGTGCCCTGACGTCATTGGCTGCCATCTCCTGGTCCGCCTTCCGAAGATTGTGATTGGAGCACGCCGGGCCTGACGCACTCCAATCGCAGCGCACAGCCGGGAAGCACCTGCTGGAGATGACTTCAAAGCCTGTGACTGACGATCACTCTGGAGGCTCTGCTGTGTGAGCGGAGGCCTCTCGCTAGTTGCTAGGTTGTGTGCGAATGTGTTGACAGCAGGTTAACTTGTGTGGTCCGTGTTATTGTGATTAGATGTGTCTCGATTAGTTTAGTGTTGTGTGACTGTTGTACTCTGACTCAGCTGTGTTTATTTACAGCTTCCTGTATTTATACTGTACCACTTTGACAGTGAGGGTTTTAGTTGCTATTTAGTTCGTTATTATCTATTCCTTTGTAAACAGTTAGAGTCCTCCTTTTGTTTGTTCAGGCTGCGTGCCTTCCATTTTGTTTCACCTTGCTTTATAATAAAACTACTTATAACTATTACCAATTCCATTCTGGTGTATGTTGCTTTCCTCTTCCCCTCGTCGGGACGTAACATACAATATAAATAAAGTTCTACTTACTTACTTACACTATGAATTATTAAGTCAACCTCGTTATATCTCACATTAGTTTAGTATCTGTAGATAAACGTCTGTCTCACCTGTGGATCCTGATGTGAGTCTGCAGCGTGCTCTTCGCTGTGAAACACTTCCCACAAATCTCACAGGTGAACGGCTTCTCACCTGAACAACAACAACATCATGAGATCTCACCTGAACAACAACAACATCATGAGATCTCACCTGAACAACAACAACATCATGAGATCTCACCTGAACAACATCAACATCATGAGATCTCACCTGAACAACATCAACACCACAGATCTCACCTCCACAGAACAATGGTATTCATAGCCCTGATGTACCTGTGTGAGTTCTCAGGTGCTTCTTCAGCTGAGCCGTGTCCATGAAGGTGTGATGGCACTGAGCGCACTCTGGGAGAGACTTGCCTTTAATGAAAGAACGAATCAAATCAAATCAGGTTTTATTTATAGCACATTTATAAAGGATGTTTGGTGGAGCCAAAGTGCTGAACATAAAATAAAAAGAGCCTACAGTAGAGACACTTTACAGCAAATACAACAGCCAGACCCTCTGTCCTTAGACCCTCTGTCCTTAGACCCTCTGTCCTTAGACCCTCTGTCCTTAGCAGTGGCGTTTTTATATGTACAAAAGTGGTGGGGCACAAAACACTTAGATGTCTATAAGCTTCTGCAGTGAGGTTCATGGCTGCTGAGGCTCTGACTCTTCAGTTTTACAAATATTATATTTTGACCTAAATCAAAATATAATATTATTTTCAAAAGCTTTTTTTGTCTGATGCTTCAATTAATTTTAAACAGACAGTTCAACAGAAGGATACCCAACAAATGTAATTTGATCATTTAAATATTGAATTGTTCTCTCTTAGTAAGATCCCATTTTCAATAACATTGCGGTCTTACCTTGACATGAAGATGAAGTCCATTTGCCTATCCTTCTGGACAAACATCTCTATTACTTTTTTGTAAAAGTCCTCCTTATGTTCTTGTAGTTTCAATAAATCATAAATCTAATCTAATCAATAGATTTATGACTCGAAAATGATAAAAGTAGTCCCACAGATCTTATTTGGAGCTATTTTCTAAAATCCTATGGAGAAATCTCATTGCTTTTTTGTGGAGGGAAGCCATGCGCAGCTTACTTCCGGGTTTTAGGACGCGTCTCTCGTCTCCTCTTCACCTGCTCTTCACACACCACACTTTTCACAGCACATGTACTTACAGCCAATCAGCTCTGAATGATGTGAGATGACGTATGGTGGGGATGGCAGCTCTATGCCCCTATGGTCATTATTTTTTTGCCACACACATTAAATAGGAAAATACTCTGAGCATGCGCATTGTAGTTTTTACAGTCACCGTTCACTTAGACAGAGAGAGGGAGGGGCAGGATCGGGTTTTGTCCCATATGGCTCCAAACAGCTCAATAGGCACAGACTGTAGACACTAACTAGAAGAACACAGACTAAAACAGCAATGAGACGAATCGGATGATTAAACATGATCTTAAAATATATTTTATATCTTTTTTAATTTATTTTTGCATTTCTTTGTAATCATTATTTTTAATACTTTCTGCTGACACTAGGTGGGGCTCCACCTGCCCCTAATGGCCAGTCGCCACTGGTCCTCAGACCCTCTGTCCTCAGACCCTCTGTCCTCAGACCCTCTGTCCTCAGACCCTCTGTCCTTAGACCCTCTATCCTTAGACCCTCTGTCCTTAGACCCTCTGTCCTTAGACCCTCTGTCCTCAGACCCTCTGTCCTCAGACCCTCTGTCATTAGACCCTCTGTCCTTAGACCCTCTGTCCTCAGACCCTCTGTCCTCAGACCCTCTGTCCTTAGACCCTCTGTCCTCAGACCCTCTGTCCTCAGACCCTCTGTCCTTAGACCCTCTGTCCTCAGACCCTCTGTCCTCAGACCCTCTGTTCTTAGACCCTCTGTCCTTAGACCCTCTATCCTGAGACCCTCACATCGTACAAGGAAACACTTCTGGAGAAAACCCACAGTTTAAAGGGAACATGGGAGAAACCTCAGGGAGAGCAACAGAGGAGGGATCCCTCTCCCAGGACGGACAGACGTGCAATAGATGCCGTGTGTAAATTGAAAAGATAATACATTTTACAGCATATAGACCGAATGTTAGGAAATGCATGTGTCTGTAATAAGAAGATGAATCCACGAGGATGTCAGAAGGTATTAGATGAATGAGCTTACAGCATAAGGATGTGCTGATGGTGCTCACCTGTGTGAACTCTGCAGTGACTCTTCAGCTGACGCTTCTGAGTGAAAGTCTTCCCACATTGATCACATCCGAACGGCTTCTCTCCTGAGAGACAGAAGAGAAAAGAGACGCTGCCACAAACTGAAGGATGACATCTTTATGACGAGTTTAAAAATCATAATTACACTTTTGAAAGTTGAACTAAGATATTCTGTATTCGGGCCACATGTTTAAAAAATGACGATATTTGACCAAAAGTATTATAAAAATGAGTTACTGAGAAAAAAGTGAAATATCTAAGAGAAGAAATAAGGAATTCTGAAAGTCGTAATTCTTAGAAAAAGTTTACAATTGTGAGAAAAAAGTCAAAAAACGAAGAAAAAAAAGTGTGAATTCTTAATAAAAGATAACTTTGGGTTGGATCTGAAAAAGAAATGCACACGTGGCCCTAATCCCCTTCCGTAGTTTTCTAAGAAGAAGATTGAATATCTTTTACTAAATGACACATGAAGCTAATCATGAGAACATCATGAGACCCTCAAACAGAACCCCCAGAGCTAGATGTTTATATGCCTGTAGGACCCCCACCTTGGTGCAGGTGCATGTGCTCCTGCAGGGCGTGCTTGGTGCTCAGAGACTTGCTGCAGACGTTGCAGATGAAGGGTTTCTCTCCACTGTGACTGCGCTGGTGAACCAGCAGCGTGTGCTTCTGAGTGAAGGCTTTCCCACAGACCAGGCAGGGGAAGGGCTTCTCTCCTGGGGACATCAGGAACATAGAGCATTACGTACATACTTGCCAACCTTGAGACCTCAGAAATCGGAAGGATTTGAAAACCACCGCGGGGGACGGGACGTGTGCTAGTGGATCGCCGGAGCTGTATTAGATTAACATTACCATGCTTATTGTAGTGGTAAGTGCACTGCCTTGCTGTCTGTAGCAGCATCCTTGATGGAGCATAGTGTGGGCTGGAGGAAAGGAGTGAGCAGAGGAGAGTTGGCTGTTTTCTGTGACTATCTTCCTCACCCTCTCAGACTTTCAGTTGTGCGTGCTACTATGGAAACCAAACAATGGTGTAGCTGTAGTCCGAGTGGAAACAGTCCTGAGTAAATCTGATTTTGTCAGAAATCGGGAGAAATATGACCCGGGAGGAAACCGGGAGGGGGCAATGAAACCGGGAGGGTCGGCAAGTATGATTACGTACCACAAATAATAATAATACTTCATTCAATTTAGAGGCGCCTCCCAAAGCACCCAAGGACACCTACATATTATTATTGTTATTTATGTATGCATACAGTAAGATGTCATATGTGTGACCTTTGTACGGCACTCCCCCCATGTAACACCAGAGCATTGCTCGTCTCACCTGTGTGCGTCCTCTGGTGGATTTTGAGGAACAGATGGTTTTTGAACACTTTCCCACAGTCCTCACATCGAGCCTCGGTGTCGGGATACTTCCTCTTCCTGCCTCTCTTCCCCGGCTCTCTCCTTCCTGTTTCCTCTCCGCTCACTCGGTAGCTTTTGTACTTCACCGGAGGACGGATCTTACGTTTGCTCTGCCTCGACACCGGGTTGAAATCTGCATCGTCTTTAGACTCTGCGTCTTCGTGGAGAACATCTGTAACGTCATCCTCATGGGGAACATCTGTAGTGTCTTCTTTCTGCAGATCTGTCTTACTCGGTCTTCCTCTCTTTCGTTTGGACGCTTCCTGCACTTTGGGAACGCCCACCTGCAATCAAATGAACAAAACAAATATATATTTTTTTTTAATGATAAGAAAAAAGTGAGAATCCTGATAAAAAAAGTAGGAATTCTGAAGTTAAACATTCTAAGAAAAAAAGTCAAATTTCTGATCCGACGTTTGAAAAAGGGAAAATAATGGAACAAATTAATTGCATTTTAAACGATATTTAATGTATTTGAGCTTCAAATTCAACCATCCATGTACTTGTATACAGTATACACTCTTCTTGCACTGTTTCTATTTTATTTGCATTTACTTGCACATCTCAAGAGAATGTTTTGAGCTAATAAAATAGAAATAGAGCAAGAAGAGTCTGTATACAAGTAAATGGAATATGATATATAGAGAAGTAATTAGCAGGATGCAAACAGAGCTCAGGTGTTCTGGGGTTCAGTCCTGACGCCGCCTCAGGGACATTCATGTAATAACAAGTCATTCTTTTACACGTAGAACCTTTTCTTTATGCAGGAATTTTTATTTAGTTTGATGTGAGGTCATCTTTACCTCCTGCAGCTCTGATTGGTCGTCCTTCTCCTCGTCTGCAGAGCGTTCAGAAAGCGCCGTGATGAGTTCACTGACCTGCAGGAGTTTAGCGGCGGCGAGAAGCTGCTGCATGACGTCCTCCTCCACACACACCTTGTCGTCCTCCACACACACCTTGTCGTCCTCCACACACACCTTGTCGTCCTCCACACACACCTTGTCCTCCTCCACACACACCTTGTCCTCCTCCACACACACCTGAGCGCTGTAGATGAATTGGAGCACGTTGCTGAGCGTCTCTGCAGAAACGTCCTGCAGCCGGTAGACGCTCTGAGGCTTCGAGGTGAACAGGAACAGGAAGTGGTCGCTGCTCGCGGCTAACAGAGCTTTGTGGGCCCTGAACGCCTCATCATGCACCTGCAGAGTGACGTCACACAGGAGGTCCTGCTGCCTCAAGGTGTTCAGTTTACCCAGAATGCTTTGCCGGTGCGAGTGGGAGTGCAGGGACCTGATGGAGGACCGGTTCGATGCCGGAGACATCTTCAGGTCCTGCAGGGGATACAAATAACTCTATTAAACAGGGGATTTTAGTTACAGCATAATGTGACCTAAATATACATGTTATACTAGACTATAACTTAAAGACTAAAACTAAGACTTAAAAAAGTTACAGACTTTTTTCATTACATGTGATATTTTTTTAAACATACCATCACTTTTTTGTTACTATTTTAAAGGTCCCATTTCTACTGATCATGGTTCCATCGTTGAGTCGACTAGAATAGATTCACTTTGTTCAATGCTCCAAACTCTCATTGGTTTCTCAAACAGTCCGCTCACACTGTCCGCTCCTCGCAGCAGAGAGCCTCGCAACGTCCCGCCGAGTGTCTGTGTGTGTGTGTGTGTGTGTGTGTGTGTGTGTGTGTGTGTGTGTGTGTGTGTGTGTGTGTGTGTGTGTGTGTGTGTGTGTGTGTGTGTGTGTGTGAGGAAGTCCACGGATTGGTCCAAACGTAACGGCTCCGCGGATTGGTTACGTTACGTCACTATACCCAAGAAGTAAACAATGGAAACAGAGAAACCCCCATCGAGGCGTTCTGGGGCAGCACAGACAGGTCTTCTCTGAGTCAGAGTGTTGCTCCCTACAGGCTGCACTTTGAGGGTCTGAGGCTCTGCAGAGCGTTCCCATGCAGAAGCTACAGAACACAAGGGGACGGGTCAGAACCAGAGAAGCAGGACGTGGGACCTTTAAGATAAGATGAGATGTATTTTATTGGGATTTTTTTTGTTGCGTTGCAGCAGCATAACAAGGCATTGCACATAAGTAGAAATTAAAGAGTAGAAATAAACAATTCTGGTGTAGTAATAATACATGTTATTTATATAGCGCTTTTTCTGGTGCTCAAAGCGCTTCAATATGATGAAGCAACAGCTTTCCACCAATACTGCACATACTTTATTTTATTACTACGAGTATTTAGTCATTCTATACTGCATATATATTTAATGTAAATATCTCTATATTTCTAGTGTTATAACCAACAGTTTGGTCCTTTTTCTTACTTGTTCTCTCCTTTATCTCTGTGTTTATGCTATGCACCATGCACACTCCTCTAGTGTAAACCTACCTGATAATAAACCTGATTCTGATTTGATTCTGTCTCTCATTTCTGTTCTGGAAATCTGTCCCCATTACCACACATACATTAAATAGTTCCCCATTCATCTTTAGTGTCTCCTCTTGAGTTTGCATCCATAAAAACTATGTATTCCCCACCTGAGTGGTAATAAAAGTTGACCTGCTGATGTGTTACCTCAGAAAGCACACAGCTTTAGTTAGCATCATGCTAACAAACAATGCATTCCGCGCTAGCTTTCACACACTCCAAAGCTAGCAGAAGAAGCTAAGTGTGCTGCTGAAATAATGCGTTAAATAAACTCTATTTACTTCATGTTTCTACTTATGTCTGCTTCAAAGCGGTGTCATTCAGAAATAGTGATCTTTAAGGACCTTACCTTCTACTACAGCTGTGGACGGAGGGAGGGAATGCGAGGGAACTATCGCGAGAGTTGTGATTCTGACCAGATTAGTTTACAGCTGATCTACAAACACTGTGGATGGACACAGCTGATGGTGTGCGTGATGACGCGCGTTTTATAGATCAGCTGTTCCGACATGAAGTGCGCTTTATGTGTTTGTGATGTAACGGTTAAAAAGGTCAGCAGCTAGTTAGAGAGCAGTCACTGAGAGAGGGGCAAAGTGTTTCTCACATTGAGATTTTCTACATGTTCCTGGTTATGTGAGGATTCTCTCCAGGACGTGCTCCTCATTTACAGTCCGAAGAGAAACACTACCAGTCTGCAGAGAGCAGGTTGATCTTATTATAAGGTAAATGAAGGAATACACAATAAACGGCCTTTTATTCACTATAGGACACTTTGTGAGACGTTTAAAACATCGTGTTTGATTACAATTACATTATGCAAAACCAGCTTCAGTTAAACCAGGGGTGTCAAACTCAATTTCAACTCGGGCCACATTAGCATCATGGTTGCACTCAAAGTGCCAGTTTTATATATAAGAATAAATATATAAATATTTAATATATATAAAATAATGTATTATATATAGGCTACATATATTATATTATATACATGATTGCCTCTGCATTGGATTATTATCTGATCGGGTAATAACTTCATAATTAACTACGTCTGAAAGCAGAAGTCGGGCAAACAATTGCAAGTCTCTTCAGTGCGCATGTCACAAAATGATTTAAAAAGAAAATCCAAATTCTGGAAAAAACAAAAAAAAATAAGTGAAATGTTTAAAAAAAAGTAACATTTTGAAAAAAAAGTCAAATTCCGAGGAAAAAGTCTAATTTGAGATGCATTGTGGGACATGTAGTTTATGGGCATTGTGTAAAGCGGCATGTAACCGTGTAATAAACATATTATATTCTTTGCAAGCTCTTGTGGGACCGCATGAAGTGAAGTCGCGGGCCCCCGTTTAAAGGTAAACATGTGGAGTTACCAACCACCTGCTGCAGAATATCCAACCCAGTCTCATAAAAAAACGTGTAATAACTACGTTGATCCACACCGTAGGACGTAGTATTTCTACAAAAACGCCTCTGAAAGTGAAGATCCCTACGTTTTTTTTCACCATTCATTCCAATGGCTGCGTCTATGTCACGTGATCTTCACATTTCTCCCTGTAGAAAAAAAAAACATGGCCGACCTTCGTTTTATTCTCGGTGTAAAATGCCTATTTTAAAGTTAGTTTGGCCATTAAAATGCGTTTTGATGTCATTTGATGCGAGAAATATGAGTTGTTATTTCAGATGATGTGTGCAGTGGATGTACATGATCTTTAGTTTGCTAGTTATTATGAAGATTACTTCAGGAAATTGTGTCGATACAACGTTTTCATTGTTACCAAGGTGGTTGCTAGGGACGCTGCTATCGATATTATTTCTGTTATGTTGTGTAACTGTTTAATGGTGTTATCTTTATTGCTACCCCCTTCCCCGTCAATGTATAGTGTTGGTCCACAGCGCAAACATATTAGTTTAACAAAATCCGCATCTAAAATTGTGGCATAGTGTGGTGCTGAGAGATGGGAGTCGGAGGCGGGGTATCAAAGGTACAAGCTAGACTTTTATTTAGCATCTCAAAACACATGTAAACAGCTTCATGCCCGGGAAGCGAAGACCGGCGGAGACAGGAAGTCCGGCTCACTAAAATGTCCGTGCAGAACAATACCCTAACCCAGGGGTGCCCAACCAGTCGATCGCGAGATGTGTCTAAAAATAGAACAACAATATTCTGTTTTATCGTTAATGTCCTATAACATAATCTTCCTGTGCCAGAATAATGCACTTGAACGCATCAAAGCTTTGTGATTGGCCGGCGTGACCCCATGTGTCAGGGCGTGGCTGGTCGGCAGTGGGCACTATTTCGCTGAGGTTGTCCGTGGCAACAGGAGCGACAGTCCGCACACACACAAGACCGCAATTATGGCAGAAGCAAAAAAGCCCAAAATATAGAATTCTCACTCCGAGTGGGAGGATGATTATTTTTGTATCTATTCCAATTCAAAGTCCATCTGTCTCATCTGCAATGCGAGCGTGGCTTTATCGAAGAAGGGTAATCTAGGAGCGGCATTTCAAAACAGTGCACAAACGCTGCTAGACGGAACTCCCTCCTGATTCTGCCCTACGCTCTAAAAGGGGAGGGGCCTGAAAGGACAGCTAAATGCACAGCAGTCCATTTCCACCAGGCCCAACAACAAGAGCAAGGCTGCTACCAGAGCATCTTATCGTGTCAGTCACGTTCTGGAGAAACACATGAAGTCTTTCAAAGACGGCGAAGTTGTGAAAGAAGCATTCCTGGAGGCTGCCGACGCGCTTTTTGGGGACAGTAAAAATAACAGAAGCATTTCAACAGGTTTTTGATATAATAAAAACTCAAGTTAGATACCGTTATTAATCAGCTGTAAGTTTTAGTTTGTTTGAACTTATTCATTATAATTATTGTACAAAATGGTATAAGAATGCAAACTTAAATTGATTATAGTCTATTATCAATTCAGGTTAAGAAACTAGTGTTGCTTGCATCCTATTTTAAAGGCATTTATTTTTATACTCGACTAAAATGCAACAAAAAAAGGGTTTGATTCTATTAATGTTGTCTTTTTTATTGCACTTTGGCAGCAGATTCCTGAGGAGCTTCAGATCTGAGTTGTCTTATTAGTAAGCCTGATTTTAATGGCAAAGAAAGGGTTCAGAGTATTTTCTTTTGTTCCTGTGTCATACAGTATGTGGCAGCACTGTTCAATGTTTCTTGAAAACGTTACCCACTGTAGTGACATGTGAATAAACTCCAACTCTGTATCAACAACACTGTTGTGTAACTTCAGTTAAATACTTGTATGTGTGCAGATTAGAAAGAGGTAAGATAAAGGATCTGCAGTATTTTATGGAGTATTAATCGTACAAAGGTCAGTTTTATACAAGTAGAAGTGTGTATTTACCTGGTAGTTTACCTGGTCAGTAATGGCTACGCCTCTCTATTTGGACTGGTAGATCTCGGCAGACTGGCAACTTTAAAAGTAGCTCTCGGTTCAAAAAAGGTTGGGCACCCCTGCCCTAACCCATAGATCCGTGGGTGAATAATGTCAATCACCACAATAGATACGTTATGTTCCCCTGTGCAATTCTCCATTTACTCAACAATAACACATAATTATCCTTGTGTTTATTTATTTGTTTGATTAATAAACACAAGTTGGAGTCCGTCAGGACCGAGGGTCGGAGCAGCTCATTTGCTTTACAGAATATTACACCCGGAAGTAAGTATTCTCTCCGCTTCGCTTGACAAACCCCGTGATAGTCCTCAAGCTCTGTGATTGGAGATTGTGCTCCGAGGGTTACGCCGAGCCTCGAACAGCACTTGAAATGGGATGGAACCACGGCAGACTGTCCAAAACTGGATTTGAACGGGTCCACCGCGTCCCCCCCTCCCCCACCCCGTCCCCAGAACTACACATGCTGGCTATTGTGTTTCGCAACATGTTCTCTATCTATGGCACGTCTCTACTGGGAGTTTTAGTTTTAAAAGACGTTTTCATATTTCCCATAATAAGAAGTTGTCAGTATTAAACTGTGTACATCCCTGCAAGTTTAGGGGATAGGAAACACTCACATTTAAAACATAATTAATAAATGGGTGAAAATGGCTTGTGCCCATATTGGGTAGCATTAATATATATACACACATGCCAGCTAAGGTCAGAAGAGCTTTATTTAACAGCTGGTCTTATGTCTGTGACCCCTCCTGTTGTTCATTGATGAGCCTGAAACATGCACTTGTCAAGGTTCAGAGGCACATTTTGCAAATCTGGCAGTAGCCATCGATCATCTTAAGATAAGATATACTTTATTGATCCCAAGTTGGAAACATTTGCGTTACATCAGCATGTGTAACAGTTGTAAATATGCAGTGGTGTTTATTTGTAAATCATTTAGTATAATCACACAAATTCTGTGTTTTATATTTAATAATTCTGTGTTCTTTCTTTATTGATTGTTCAATACCTGACAAGGCCGGAGATGAAAAACTTGGGTCGTATGTTCCTCAACAGTGCATTACAAGACATCTATCAATATGTGTGTACCTCCACCATTAAACTGTCCTATTCTGCACATTTCTTATTCTATCTACATACATCTTATAAGAGTATAATACATATGTATAATATCAGTTAAAATAAGTGCTTCAACATAGTTAACATTGCTGGAGGTATGCACAAAGTTTTACATTCATTGCATAACTACACCGTTTGTGGATATGTCAATAAACCTTAGAACATCTTGAAATCTTGAAAGGGATGTGCAAAATAGTCATTATATACAGTCTTTAATTAACTATTAGTAGAGAATAACGAGTAATGAACATACTTTATAGGGATCCTATTAATATCTAATAATAAAAATAATGAAATTCAATAACATGCTTTAACCACTAGGTGTCCCTTTATATCAGCTGTGCACCTTTATGGTGTAAATACAGCCTATCTACCAATTGGATCAAATATAAAAGTCAGCCGAATTAGTGTTGATACTGCAAGGAGACGTATTGTGTGAAAAGAAATGTAAGATGTTGTTTAATGGCTGATATATTTATGATCCACGTCACGTTTTCAGTTCCTCATGTTTGTCTAGAAGTCTTCTCATCAGGGCTCTATAAATACAGAACTACGGCAGATATGTAATATTTAATGCAGCCGAACCGTGTATTACAATGCCGTTATGTGATGACTTTCAAAGAGAAAAGCAAGCACACTCGGAATAAAGTATTATTGTATTTTTTTAAAATGTTTTCGGTCTGTTTCCGGTATTTGTTAATGACGATGTGCTGTGAGATGTGAGACTGGAATTGCACAGGGGGAAATAACGTTTCTATGCCACCATTTTAGATGCGGATTTTGTTAAACTTATATGTTTGCGCTGTGGACCAACACTATACATTGACGGGGAATGGGGTAGCAATAAAGATAACACCATTAAACTGTTACACAACAGAAATAATATCGATAGCAGCGTCCCTAGCAACCACCTTGGTAACAATGAAAACGTTGTATCGACACAATTTCCTGAAGTAATCTTCGTAATAACTAGCAAACTAAAGATCATGTACATCCACTGCACACATCATCTGAAATAACAACTCATATTTCTCGCATCAAATGACATCAAAACGCATTTTAATGGCCAAACTAACTTTAAAATAGGCATTTTCCATCGAGAATAAAACGAAGTTCGGCCATGTTTTTTTTTTCTGCAGGGAGAAAGTTGAAGATCACGTGACATAGACGCAGCCATTGGAATGAATGGTGAAAAAAACGTAGGGATCTTCACTTTCAGAGGCGTTTTTGTAGAAATACTACGTCCTACGCTGTGGACCAACGTAGTTATCACACGTTTTTTGTGAGACTGGGTTGGAATATCACCTGCTGGCTCCGTGCCGCATGCTTCTACAGTTCTACTTTAGTTAAACTGTGTATATTATAGTTGTAGTAAGTGTGCATTTTTACATCTTTCTGTGTATTTTCAATTAGTCAGAGTTTCTTTTAGTTATTAATGCACAACATATCTGCAGCAGAGCCGTTTTGATCTGAAGTGTAACATCAGGGCTGTGCAGAGGAGCTTTCTGTATAATAATGGCATCATGACATTTCTTTGCACCAATATGAAACTTCAGGCTGCAGGTGCCAATGCCACATATAATGATCAGTGACAAACTATACTAATATTTAACTTGTTATGGCATCTTATACTTTGAACTTTGAAAGATCTTTTTTTGTAATGAGAAACTATGCTGTGCCTTTTTTATTTTAATTATTAACTTTTTACGGCATGTTATACTTTTGATATTTTGTAATATTAAACTTGTTTATGACTTTATACCGCGTTTTATTCAACTTGTATGGCATCATATAAACACTTCTTTTACTTTTCAATATTTAAGTTTTACTGTAATATATTTTTTAAATGTTAATATTATATATTTTTAAATATTTATCGCATTTTAAAAAGTTTCTATGAAATACCACTATATTTTTTTACTTATTTGTTTAACTTTTTATGGCATATTATTATATGATTTTCTAAAATATCAGGTTTTGTTTTAAAGGTCCCACGTCATGCTTCTCTGGTTCTGACCCGTCCCCTTGTGTTCTGTAGCTTCTGACCCGTCCCCTTGTGTTCTGTAGCTTCTGACCCGTCCCCTTGTGTTCTGTAGCTTCTGACCCGTCCCCTTGTGTTCTGTAGCTTCTGCATGTGAACGCTCTGCAGAGCCTCAGACCCTCAAAGTGCACCCTGTAGGGAGCAACACTCTGACTCAGAGAAGACCTGTCTGTGCTGCCCCAGAACGCCTCGATGGACGTTTCTCTGTTTCCATTGTGTGCTTCCTGGGTTCTGTGACGTGTGAACACCCAGATCAACAACAAAGGACCAGATTGGCCCAAATGGACCAATCCGTGGAGCTCCTCACTCACCAGGACCCCTTGGCTAACTAACAGGGAGTCCCATTGACTTGCATAGAGCTCCCTGGTTGGTAACAGACGAGTTGGGACCCATTCTCACAGCGCTATAACCTTTCTCTTCCTCAGTATCAAGCCACACTTATTGTTTTTACTTCGGCTGTGAGTGTTTGTGTGCTCAGGATGTCTGCTCCTCGCAGTAGTAGTAGCGAGCCTCGCGACGTCCGACCAATCAGAGCACAGTGGGCTCACAGGGAGGGGGGGGGGGGGGGGCAGGAGCTCCAACAAGCCGTGTAGGACAGAGAGTGAATACACAGACTATACAGAGATGCTGTGAGAAACCAATGACAGTTTGGAACATTGGACAAAGTGAATCTATTCTAGTCGACCTCAACGATGGAGCTGTGATCAGGAGAAATGGCCGTGGGACCTTTAACTTACTAAACCTTTTAATTAAAATGTTTTAAAAATATTTATGACTTTTAAAAAAATGTATATGAAATACAGATATATACTTATATTTCTGAAAAGTATTATGGGATATTAAACACACTTGACTTTTTTTTTTACTTTTCTGTGCATTTCCTGCTGGAGGTTATACACACTAACAACACGTTACCTGCAGTAACTGGAGGTTATACACACTAACAACACGTTACCTGCAGTAACTGGAGGTTATACACACTAACAACGCGTTACCTGCCAGTAAACTGGAGGTTATACACACTAACAACACGTTACCTGCAGTAACTGGAGGTTATACACACTAACAACACGTTACCTGCAGTAACTGGAGGTTATACACACTAACAACGCGTTACCTGCAGTAACTGGAGGTTATACACACTAACAACACGTTACCTGCAGTAACTGGAGGTTATACACACTAACAACACGTTACCTGCAGTAACTGGAGGTTATAACACACTAACAACACGTTACCTTGCAGTAACTGGAGGTTATACACACTAACAACACGTTACGCAGTAACTGGAGGTTATACACACTAACAACACGTTACCTGCAGTAACTGGAGGTTATACACACTAACAACACGTTACCTGCAGTAACTGGAGGTTATACACACTAACAACGCGTTACCTGCAGTACTGAGGTTATACACACTAACAACACGTTACCTGCAGTAACTGGAGGTTATACACACTAACAACACGTTACCTGCAGTAACTGGAGGTTATACACACTAACAACACGTTACCTGCAGTAACTGGAGGTTATACACACTAACAACACGTTACCTGCAGTAACTGGAGGTTATACACACTAAACAACGCGTTACCTGCAGTAACTGGGGTTATACACACTAACAACGCGTTACCTGCAGTAACTGGAGGTTATACACACTAACAAACACGTTACCTGCAGTAACTGGAGGTTATACACACTAACAAACGTTACCTGCAGTAACTGGAGGTTATACACAACTAACAACACGTTACCTGCAGTAACTGGAGGTTACACACTAACAACGCGTTACCTGCAGTAACTGGAGGTTATACACTAACAACGCGTTACCTGCAGTAACTGGAGGTTACACACACTAACAACACGTTACCTGCAGTAACTGGAGGTTATACACACTAACAACACGTTACCTGCAGTAACTGGAGGTTATACACACTAACAACGCGTTACCTGCAGTAACTGGAGGTTACACACACTAACAACACGTTACCTGCAGTAACTGGAGGTTATACACACTAACAACACGTTACCTGCAGTAACTGGAGGTTATACACACTAACAACACGTTACCTGCAGTAACTGGAGGTTATACACACTAACTACACGTTACCTGCAGTAACTGGAGGTTATACACACTAACAACGCGTTACCTGCAGTAACTGGAGGTTATACACACTAACAACGCGTTACCTGCAGTAACTGGAGGTTATACACACTAACAACGCGTTACCTGCAGTAACTGGAGGTTATACACACTAACAACACGTTACCTGCAGTAACTGGAGGTTATACACACTAACAACGCGTTACCTGCAGTAACTGGAGGTTATACACACTAACAACGCGTTACCTGCAGTAACTGGAGGTTATACACACTAACAACGCGTTACCTGCAGTAACTGGAGGTTATACACACTAACAACGCGTTACCTGCAGTAACTGGAGGTTATACACACTAACAACACGTTACCTGCAGTAACTGGAGGTTATACACACTAACAACACGTTACCTGCAGTAACTGGAGGTTATACACACTAACAACGCGTTACCTGCAGTAACTGGAGGTTATACACACTAACAACACGTTACCTGCAGTAACTGGAGGTTATACACACTAACAACACGTTACCTGCAGTAACTGGAGGTTATACACACTAACAACACGTTACCTGCAGTAACTGGAGGTTATACACACTAACAACACGTTACCTGCAGTAACTGGAGGTTATACACACTAACTACACGTTACCTGCAGTAACTGGAGGTTTATACACACTAACAACACGTTACCTGCAGTAACTGGAGGTTTATACACACTAACTACACGTTACCTGCAGTAACTGGAGGTTATACACACTAACTACACGTTACCTGCAGTAAACTGGAGTTATACCACACTAACAACACGTTACCTGCAGTAACGGAAGGTTATACCACCTAACAACACGGTACCTGCAGTAACTGGAGTTATACACACTAACAACACGTTACCTGCGTAACTGGAGGTTATACACACTAACAACACGTTACCTGCAGTAACTGGAGGTTATACACACTAACAACACGTTACCTGCAGTAACTGGAGGTTATACACACTAAAACACGTTACCTGCAGTAACTGGAGGTTATACACACTAACAAAACACGTTACCTGCAGTAACTGGAGGTTATACACACTAACAACACGTTACCTGCAGTAACTGGAGGTTATACTGGAGGTTATACACACTAACAACACGTTACCTGCAGTAACTGGAGGTTATACACACTAACAACGCGTTACCTGCAGTAACTGGAGGTTATACACACTAACAACACGTTACCTGCAGTAACTGGAGGTTATACACACTAACACACGTTGCAGTAACTGGAGGTATACACACTAACAACACGTTACCTGAGTAACTGGAGGTTATACACACTAACAACACGTTACCTGCAGTAACTGGAGGTTATACACACTAACAACACGTTACCTGCAGTAACTGGAGGTTATACACACTAACAACACGTTACCTGCAGTAACTGGAGGTTTATACACACTAACAACACGTTCCTGCAGTAACTGGAGGTTATACACACTAACTACAACGTTACCTGCAGTAACTGGAGGTTTATAACACACTACAACACGTTACCTGCAGTACTGGAGGTTATACACACAAAAACGCGTTACCTGCAGTAATGGAGGTTATACACACTAACAACACGTTACCTGCAGTAACTGGAGGTTATACACACTAACAACACGTTACCCTGCATTAACTGGAGGTTATACCACTAACAACACGTTACCTGCAATAACTGGAGGTTATACACACTAACACACGTTACCTGCAGTAACTGGAGGTTTAACACACTAACAACACGTTACCTGCAGTAACTGGAGGTTATACACACTAACTACACGTTACCTGCAGTAACTGGAGGTTATACACACTAACAACACGTTACCTGCAGTAACTGGAGGTTATACACACTAACAACACGTTACCTGCAGTAACTGGAGGTTATACACACTAACTACACGTTACCTGCAGTAACTGGAGGTTATACACACTAACAACGCGTTACCTGCAGTAACTGGAGGTTATACACACTAACAACACGTTACCTGCAGTAACTGGAGGTTAGACACACTAACAACACGTTTACCTGCAGTAACTGGAGGTTATACACACTAACAACAGCGTTACCTGCAGTAAACTGTGAGGTTATAACACACTAACTACACGTTACCTGCAGTAACTGAGGTCTATACACACTAACTACACGTTACCCTGCACAGTAACTGGAGGTTATACAACACTAACGACAAACGTTACCTGCAGTAACTGGACGGTTATACACACTAACAATCACGTTACCTGCAATTAACTGGAGGTTATACACACTAAACAACGCGTTCCACCCGGCAGTAACTGGAGGTTATACCACACCTAACACAACGTTACCTGCAGTAACTGAGGTTACACACACTACACAACACGTTTACTGCAGTAGAACTGGAGGTTATACGCACTAACAACACGTTACCTGCAGTAACTGGAGGTTATACACACTAACTACACGTTACCTGCAGTAACTGGAGGTTATACACACTAACAACACGTTACCTGCAGTAACTGGAGGTTACACACACTAACAAACACGTTACCTGCAGTACTGGAGGTTATGACACACTAACTTACACGTTACCTGCAGTAAACTGGAGGTTATACACACTAACAACACGTTACCTTGCAGTAACTGGAGGTTATACACACTAACAACACGTTACCTGCAGTAACTGGAGGTTATACACACTAACAACACGTTACCTGCAGTAACTGGAGGTTATACACACTAACAACACGTTACCTGCAGTAACTGGAGGTTATACACACTAAAAACACGTTACCTGCAGTAACTGGAGGTTACACACACTAACAACACGTTTACCTGCAGTAACTGGAGGTTATACACACTAACTACACGTTACCTGCAGTAACTGGGAGGTTATACACACTAACAACACGTTAACCTGCAGTAACTGGAGGTTATACACACTAACAACACGTTACCTGCAGTAACTGGAGGTTATACACACTACTACACGTTACCTTGCAGTAACTGGAGGTTATACACACTACAACACGTTACCTGCAGTAACTGGAGGGTTATACACACTAACAACACGTTACCTGCAGTAACTGGAGGTTATACACACTAACAACACGTTACCTGCAGTAACTGGAGGTTATACACACTAACAACACGTTACCTGCAGTAACTGGAGGTTATACACACTAACAACACGTTACCTGCAGTAACTGGAGGTTATACACACTAACAAACGCGTTACCTGCAGTAACTGGAGGTTATACACACTAACAACACGTTACCTGCAGTAACTGGAGGTTATACACACTAACAACACGTTACCTGCAGTAACTGGAGGTTATCACCACACACTAACCTGCAGTACATGTGGAGCGTGTCCTGCTGCCTCTCTCTGCTTTACAGCGTGTTATCTAACGCATGGTAATTATTACAGATGTCTGTCTGTGACCTTTGAACGGTGCGGTGAGGTCGGGGGAAGTTGTGCATTAATCAGAATCAGAATACCTTTATTCGTCCCACAGAGTGGACATGTACATTGCTGCAGCAGAAAAGAGCCGCAGACAGCTTGATGTTATAGAAGCGAGCATACAAAAGAATTAAAGATACAAAAATATATACAAAATTACACAATTTACAAAATACACATCCTGTAACAGTTCTGAGGATTTAGCAGCCAGGTATATATTACACAGTTATTAACGGCATATATATATATATATTAGGGCTGTCAGTCGATTAAAATAGTTAATCGCGATTAATCGCAAATTAATCGCACATTTTTGATCTGTTCTAAATGTACCTTAGAGGAATATTTAGCAAGTTTTTAACACTCTTATCAACATATGAGAGGACAAATATGCTTTATGCAAATGTTTGTTTCATTTGAACAATGACAAATATCCTCATGAATATTAAACACAACAACTTCTGAACATTACAAATATTCGCCTCAATTCAACCTGGAACCTAATACAATAAAAATGGTGTGGTGTGTGTGTGTGTGTGTGTGTGTGTGTGTGTGTGTGTGTGTGTGTGTGTGTGTGTGTGTGTGTGTGTGTGCAACTCAAGGCATATGCTCGAACGGGAGCTGCCTGGACGCTGCAATCATGTTGCACTATCCGTGCTGAGTGTGCTGACTTCTCGTGCAATGTCCCACTGTCTGGCTTCCTGCATAAAGTCAAGTGCTCGGCGCAGTTGTGGCGAAATGTCGCTCCTCTGTTTTCATTTAAACAGCTCCATATCCGTTAGCGCAGCTAGCTAGCACCAGATGCTAACAACAACAATGCACGTAAGGGTCTCTCGCTCGCTCGGGCCACACATACACACACCCTCCCGGTCCTCCCAACAGCCAGTCGGTGCCTGCCGGTGAGCGTGGAAGTGTGGTCTGCCACAAGCGGGCAGCAGGAGCGGGGCTGTCAGCATCAGCTTGTAGACGGTATTTTAAACTCGATGCGCTCTGAAGCTACGGGGCGGCCGAGGACAAAAAATACACATGCGTTAATCGCTTAAAATAATTAGTGGCGCTAATTTTTTTTTGCGTTAACGCGTTATTAACGCGTTAACTTGACAGCCCTAATATATATATATATATATATATATATATATATATATATATATTGCACATCTAGCACATAGTTGATATTTACGATAGGATATTACTTTAATGGTCAGATGAAGTCTGAAATGCTCCTTGCATCACAGCAGCATCAGAGAGAGCTGCTCAAAGAGCCTTCAGCGTGCTTCTGATCTGGAGCTCTGTGTTCACTGAGAGGACTGTCTGGAGCACAGAGGATGCTTCAGGCTGACTGGAGCACAGAGGATGCTTCAGGCTGACTGGAGCACAGAGGATGCTTCAGGCTGACTGGAGCACAGAGGATGCTTCAGGCTGACTGGAGCACAGAGGATGCTTCAGGCTGGAGCACAGAGGATGCTTCAGGCTGTCTGGAGCACAGAGGATGCTTCAGGCTGGAGCACAGAGGATGCTTCAGGCTGTCTGGAGCACAGAGGATGCTTCAGGCTGACTGGAGCACAGAGGATGCTTCAGGCTGGAGCACAGAGGAAGCTTCAGGCTGTCTGGAGCACAGAGGATGCTTCAGGCTGGAGCACAGAGGAAGCTTCAGGCTGACTGGAGCACAGAGGATGCTTCAGGCTGGAGCACAGAGGATGCTTCAGGCTGTCTGGAGCACAGAGGATGCTTCAGGCTGGAGCACAGAGGATGCTTCAGGCTGGAGCACAGAGGATGCTTCAGGCTGGAGCACAGAGGATGCTTCAGGCTGGAGCACAGAGGATGCTTCAGGCTGTCTGGAGCACAGAGGATGCTTCAGGCTGACTGGAGCACAGAGGATGCTTCAGGCTGTCTGGAGCACAGAGGATGCTTCAGGCTGGAGCACAGAGGATGCTTCAGGCTGGAGCACAGAGCATGCTTTGGGTCCCAGGTGATGCTGTTGTTCCCTCTCTCTCTGCAGGGTGATGGGTGGTGTTCGGGTGGTGGTGGTGGGGGCGGGGGTGGTGGGTTTCTCCACGGCCGTGTGCATCGCGGAGAATCTTCCCCATGTCTCAGTCACCCTGCTGGGGGAGAAGTTCAGCCCCGAGACCACGAGCGATGGAGCCGCCGGCATCCTGTTCGCCAACCACAACCCAGGTGAGGATTCATTTCTTATTTTTGACACGATGGGCTCACAGGAACTCAGATGCACCTAGGATGCTCAAAAGACCACACACACACACACACACACACACACACACACACACACACACACACACACACACACACACACACACACACAACACACACACACACACACACACACCACACACACACACACACACACCAACACACACACACACACACACACACACACACACACACACACAGCACACACACACACACACCGACACACACACACACCACACACACACACACACACACACACACACACACACACACACACACACACACACAACACACACATTTTTAAACTTTTCCCATATATTAATTTACATACATTCCCACTTAATTAAAACCCTATGCATTTTATGTTATTTTGGACCATTACTCATAAAGTAATCACATTACCTGAGCAGCCCTTGAGTTGCCTAGAGCAAAATAGTTACAGTATATATTTAGTGATTTTAATGTTAACAGATCTTTGATGCAATAACATCTGGACCCAATTTACCTGACTTGAACGCATGGAATAAAACATGGGCGTACTAGGAGCATCCTCAATGTGGGTGAGACAATTTAACAGGGGGTGTGGGCAGGTGGTGGACCTCACCTCCTCTAGGGGGGTCCGGGGGCATGCTTTTTTATTATTTTTATACAAAGCTTATTTACATAGGAACGTCACTGGTGTTACGTGTTACCAGGAAGAAGAGTAACACCAGGGACAATTTGGAGAAAACACTACAATTTTAACAAAATGGCTGCCATGTGTCAGACCACATACTTTATGAGCTTCAGTCAATATCAAAATTGTTTAACTCTTCAATACATTTTCCCATTCCAATGTTCACCCCTAGGGCTATGCAATGAGTAACTATGACAGACTTGAAAGTACGTAACTTTGAAGATAAAATGACACCTTTAACAAACAAAGTAAGAAGTATCTGACTTATGTCTTTGTGCCTCAAAGGATCCTTGTTACAGGAGGCGCTTCAGAGACAGTTCATCACTTCAGAATAAAAGCGTTTTGTGTAGCAGCAACACCAATGACGTCATTTTGGGTGACTGACATTTATTGGATATTATTAATAATGATTTGCGTTTTTTTTACCATTTCAGTGTTAGCCTATATTTAATGTATGTAATGTTATGTAAATATGAATGCGATTTATTTATTGAAAAAAAGACATTTGAAATGAAAACTATAGGCTCCACTTCCACGTGATCAAAGTGACAAGGCAGTTCCTTGAACTTGGCATTTTAAATCAATTGCAATTTTTTTAATTGTTTAATTTAGTACCATTAAGACAATCTCTATTTATCCAACATATAATGAATGTGAGTATTAGGTCAACGTCATGTATTTTGGTGTCTGCAAAAGTAAGTGACAGCACTTCCACCTTTTCTGTAGAATGACCCAGCTACACGCTATGTAAGGGACAATGTGCAGCGAGGCGGTCATTATGGGTAAAAGAGCACCCGACAGGCGGACCAGGGAGCCACACGCGAAGCGGTCTTCATCACAAATGATTTTATTGACTTAAAAAATGATCGTAATTCTTCCGCTAGAGAAAAAATAAACTTCTTTCCACGACGCACCAACGCTGGAACTGCAACAACAACAACTTTACGGCAGCACTGTCCAACTTTGTTCACAGTTTCTGATCCACTAACAAGCCCCTAAACTCCGCAGAGCTCACCGTGTTCTGTTCACCTCCTCTCTGCCTTCTTCTTTTCATTCATCTGACGTCCAGCGCTCCGTCTTTTCCTTTCTCTCTCTTGATCCTCCTTAGCAACGGCCATTAGTCCTGGACAGCGGTCTGTTCTACTGCACGTGTTCTGAATTGACCAATCAGAATTGAGTATTCAACGAAGCCATGTAATAATAAATGATATTCCCCCCTCAGATGTCCCAGTGGAGCAGCAGAGGCGCTGGTTCAAGTCCAGCTTCGACCACCTGCGGCTCATCGCTCAGTCTGAAGACGCTCCGGAGGCCGGCGTCATGCTCAGCTCCGGGTCAGTCAACCACTAAGTCTTATCAACACGTTGAATATTCAGTATGTGTTAACGTCCTCCTCCTGCAGGCTGGCAGATCTTCCGGGACGTTCCTGAAGATAAAACTCCGTACTGGTCCGACCTGGTGCTCGGGTTCAGGATCATGACGGAGCGAGAGATGGTTCGATTCCCGGAGCATCGGTTCGGACAGGCGTTCACCACCATCAAGTGTGAGTGCAGCCGCTACCTGCCCTGGCTGGAGAAGAGGTAACCGCGCATTAAGACCATTATAATCAAAGAAAGCTTATTCATAAAGCATTCACACAAGAGACAGAGCTCAAGGGGCTTCATGTGGAGAAGAGGTGAGACATGCGATCAACTCTCAGTCGTTAATCATACATATTAAATATAAATACAGGTAAGTGCAGTTACATGTTTTGCCCCCGGAAGGAGCCAATTAGGACAGATTGGGACAAACCACCTGCTTCATGTCAAAGGGGGGATTTGTGAGTGTTCTTTGTGTATTCTGTTCATATTGGGTTGGCCCAGCCACTTTAGAGGACCCTTGCTTTGTCATTAGCAGGTCCGTTTGTTGAGGGAACAGCTGTTAAGTTGATGGAGGTTTTATGGGCCTAGTTAGAGATGATTGGTTTATAATGTTGGTTTTGGATTTTTGGGTTAATAAAAAACACAGTTTATTTAAAGGTCACCTGTTGTGCAAAATCCACTTCTTCATGTCTCTGAGGAGTCTCTTTACACAGAGGGGACATATGTCTCTTCTACATCAACATGTGTCCCCTCTTCTTCATGTCCCTTCTACATCAACATGTGTCCCCTCTTCTTCATGTCCCTTCTACATCAACATGTGTCCCCCTCTTCTTCATGTCTCTTCTTCATCAACATGTGTCCCCTCTTCTTCATGTCCTCTTCTACATCAACATGTGTCCCCCTCTTCTTCATGTCTCTTCTACATCAACATGTGTCCCCGTCTTCTTCATGTCCCTTCTACATCAGCATGTGTCCCCTCTTCTTCATTGTCTCTTCTACATCAACATGTGTCCCCTCTTCTCATGCCTCTTCTACATCAACATGTGTCCCCTCTTCTCCATGTCCTCTTCTACATCAACATGTGTTCCCCTCTTCTTCATGTCTCTTCTACATCAACATGTGTCCCTCTCTTCATGTCTCTCTACAATCAACATGTGTCCCCTCTTCTTCCATGTCTCTTTCATGTCTCTCTCTACATCAACATGTGTCCCCTCTTCTTCATGTCTCTTCTACATCAACATGTGTCCCCTCTTCTTCATGTCTCTTCTACATCAACATGTGTCCCCTCTTCTTCATGTCTCTTCTACATCAACATGTGTCCCCTCTTCTTCATGTCTCTTCTACATCAACATGTGTCCCCTCTTCTTCATGTCTCTTCTACATCAACATGTGTCCCCTCTTCTTCATGTCTCTTCACATCAACATGTGTCCCCTCTTCTTCATGTCTCTTCTACATCAACATGTGTCCCCTCTTCTCATGTCTCTTCTACATCAACATGTGTCCCCTCTTCTTCATGTCTCTTCTACATCAACATGTGTCCCCTCTTCTTCATGTCTCTTCTACATCAACATGTGTCCCCTCTTCTTCATGTCTCTTCCACATCAACATGTGTCCCCTCTTCTTCATGTCTCTTCTACATCAACATGTGTCCCCTCTTCTCATGTCTCTTCTACATCAACATGTGTCCCCTCTTCTTCATGTCTCTTCTTCATCAACATGTGTCCCCTCTTCTTCATGTCTCTTCTACATCAACATGTGTCCCCTCTTCTTCATGTCTCTTCTACATCAACATGTGTCCCCTCTTCTTCATGTCTCTTCTACATCAACATGTGTCCCCTCTTCTTCATGTCTCTTCTACATCAACATGTGTCCCCTCTTCTTCATGTCTCTTCTACATCAACATGTGTCCCCTCTTCTTCATGTCTCTTCTACATCAACATGTGTCCCCTCTTCTTCATGTCTCTTCTACATCAACATGTGTCCCCTCCTCCTCGTCTCTTCTACATCAACATGTGTCCCCTCTTCTTCATGTCTCTTCTACATCAACATGTGTCCCCTCTTCTTCATGTCTCTTCTACATCAACATGTGTCCCCTCTTCTTCATGTCTCTTCTACATCAACATGTGTCCCCTCTTCTTCATGTCTCTTCTACATCAACATGTGTCCCCTCTTCTTCATGTCTCTTCTACATCAACATGTGTCCCCTCTTCTTCATGTCTCTTCTACATCAACATGTGTCCCCTCTTCTTCATGTCTCTTCTACATCAACATGTGTCCCCTCTTCTTCATGTCTCTTCTACATCAACATGTGTCCCCTCTTCTTCATGTCTCTTCTACATCAACATGTGTCCCCTCTTCTTCATGTCTCTTCTACATCAACATGTGTCCCCTCTTCTTCATGTCTCTTCACATCAACATGTGTCCCCTCTTCTTCATGTCTCTTCTACATCAACATGTGTCCCCTCTTCTTCATGTCTCTTCTACATCAACATGTGTCCCCTCTTCTTCATGTCTCTTCCATCAACATATGTCCCCTCTTCTTCATGTCTCTTCTACATCAACATGTGTCCCTCTTCTTCATGTCTCTTCTACATCAACATGTGTCCCCTCTTCTTCATGTCTCTTCTACATCAACATGTGTCCCCTCTTCTTCATGTCTCTTCTACATCAACATGTGTCCCCTCTTCTTCATGTCTCTTCTACATCAACATGTGTCCCCTCTTCTTCATGTCTCTTCTACATCAACATGTGTCCCTCTCTTCTTCCATGTCTCTTCTACATCAACATGTGTCCCCTCTTCTCATGTCTCTTCTACATCAACATGTGTCCCCTCTTCTTCATGTCTCTTCTACATCAACATGTGTCCCCTCTTCTTCATGTCTCTTCTACATCAACATGTGTCCCCTCTTCTTCATGTCTCTTCTACATCAACATGTGTCCCCTCTTCTTCATGTCTCTTCTACATCAACATGTGTCCCCTCTTCTTCATGTCTCTTCTACATCAACATGTGTCCCCTCTTCTTCATGTCTCTCTACATCAACATGTGTCCCCTCTTCTTCATGTCTCTTCTACATCAACATGTGTCCCCTCTTCTTCATGTCTCTCTACATCAACATGTGTCCCCTCTTCTTCATGTCTCTTCTACATCAACATGTGCCCCTCTTCTTCATGTCTCTTCTACATCAACATGTGTCCCCTCTTCTTCATGTCTCTTCTACATCAACATGTGTCCCCTCTGTGGAAAGAGACTCTGAAAGTTTCAGGAACAAAGATTCTCTCTCTTTTTGATCCATTTCTATAAAAACCTGTCTGAAATGAGCTGATCAGATTTTGGCCACTTGATGATGTCATAACGATGTGTTGTCTTGTGTAACCATTAGCCAATCAGCAACAAGGTAACCCCCCCCCCCCCCCTTATCACCTGAATCTCCTCTAGAGCTCCATTGAGTTCTTTGTAACCAAATGTCTCTCAGAGGGGCGTGGGGAGGGGCTCCTTTTTCATCTAAAGTACAGACAGAGAATCAGCACTTTGGAAACAGGGCTGAAACAGAGGGGATTATGGGTAATGCTGCAATGACCTGTTTGGTGTTTTCAGCCAATCAGAGACAGGCTCTGGATCTATCTGAGTTGAGACCTGTGATAAGAGGAGATACAACAGTAGGAGACCTTTAAGTGTTTCCCCCCGCTCTTTCTCTACCTGTCTTCCTCTCTCTCAGGTTCAGGCGTGCGGGGGGTCAGGTGGAGCAGCGCCGGGTCGATAACCTCCAGGATCTCAGCGGTAGTTTTGACGTCATCGTAAACTGCTCGGGCCCTGGATCGCGCTCGCTGGCCGCAGACGTCTCCGTGCAGCCGGTTCGAGGCCAGGTCCTGAAGATGGAGGCTCCCTGGCTGCAGCACTTCATCCGGGACGGGGACGGCCCTCACACGTACATCTTCCCAGGGATCCAGGGGGTCACTATCGGAGAACTCGGCAGGGGGGAGACTGGAACCTGCAGGTGGAGAAAACGACACTCGGGGTTTTGAAGCGCTGCAGCTCCCTGGAGCCCTCGCTGACACGAGCCCGAATCCTGAGCTCCTGGGTGGGGCTGCGTCCCGACAGAGAGACCCCCCGTGGGAGGTGGAGAGAGGTGGAGGTGGAGGTGAAGAAGGGGGAAGGAGTGTAACTGTGGTGCATAATTACGGGCACGGGGGGGGTCGGGGTCACCCTCGCCTGGGGGACGGCGATGGAGGCGCTGGGGCTCGTGAAGAAGAGCCCTCCAGGGAAATAACCAAGCTGTGAGGGTTAGAGGGAAACTTAGTCCTGATTTTACAGCCAATAATGTCCCTCAAATAAACTTAGAGGGCCACTAAATCCTGCCTCTCGCTCTAAAATAAACTTAGTCTGCAACTTAGTGTGAAACTAAATCTGAGTAAAACTCTCCCTTAAACTGTTGGATTTAAATCAAATCAAAACTGAAATCTTATTTTCTTTTTTTTAAATGACCCTCATTAAAGCTTTGAAGAAGCACTTAGTTAAAGCCAGGGTAAAACTTACTGGAGCCCTCGCTGAAACGAGCCCGAATCCTGAGCTCCTGGGTGGGGCTGCGTCCCGACAGGAGGACCCCCCGCGTGGAGGTGGAGGTGAAGAAGGGAAGAAGGAGTGTTATTGATCAAGCTTTGGAAGGAGGGTCCTCGGGTGGAGGTGATGCTGCTGCTTTTACTCACTCTAAATAAACTTGGAGTGCCAAATAAACCTACTGATAACTAACTTTTAACTAAAGTTATTTTCTTGCTAAATTAATTGAATCCAGATTTGACTGGAAACAACACTTAAATATACTTTGGAGGGGGGGGGGGCTACTGCTGATGACTCACTAGTAACGATAGAGAGAAACTTAATCCTGATTGCCTTCAAATAAACTTAGAGGGAAACTAAATAATAAATCAGCTGATCACTAAATCCTGCTTCTACAGCCGGTGACTCTCGCTCTTCAATAAACTTAGTCTGCAAGGACTTGCCTTTAAATGAAGTTAGGGTGAAACTACATCTGAGGTTCACTAACAGAACACTCGCCCTTAAACTGTTGGATTGAAATCAAATCAAAACTGAAATCTTTAAAACAGTTAAAAAATGACCCTGATTTAAAGTTGAGGAAAAGTCGACCTTAGTTAAGGCTTGGAGAAAAAACTTCCCTGAACTAAAGCTTGGAAAAAACTCACATTCCTCAAAGCCTAGGAAAAATGTATATTAGTTTAAATATGAAAACAAATTCTCTTAGTTAAAGCTTTTTAAAAAATGACCCTTTGAAGAAGCCGGGACTCAGTTAAGAATAAAACAACCTAAATATAAGCTTTAAAAAACTGCCTTTTACTAAATGTTGGAAAAGCCACTTAGTTAAAGCATGGGTAAAACAACCCTTAACTTTGAACAAAGGACCGACCTTTAAAATACCTCTTAGTTTAAGTTTGGCCGACCCTTAGCGCACCTGCTAACTTTGCACAGAACCTGGTTGACCTGTGGTGTCATTACTGTGAACATCAGTACTGCAGTGTAACATCGCTGACTTCCTGTACACATGAAAACAAGTATCCGCGTTTAAACCCGTTCTTAGTTCCCCCAAAACCCCTCCTGTGCATCTGTCATCAAATTACACACATATTTAAGCTTTTATGATCTTTTATTAACAACTAAAGTCATATTGTTCACTCCGCCTCACACTCCGAAAGCGTTGTGTACAAATGTGTGTGAATATTTTTCTTTGAGATTAATAATGATTACGGCTGTTTTTAAATAAAATGTCTTCTGTTTGGAGCATTAATCTACATGTACTGTATGATGTGAAAGTAGACCCTGTATGTTTACAATGTGTAAAAATTAATATTTATTAATCAACTGAATAAAAAGGAAGACTCTGTACATGATTTACTGACGAGAAATAAAAAGCTTATATTCATGAAGTCTGGAATTAAAGTTTATGTGAAGACCTGCTGATAGTCGCCTGTAAAAACTATAATATATTAAATAATATGATTAAATACAACATCATTTATGTAATATTGTATGTATTTTAATTGATTTCCCCAATATTAAAAAAAATAATTGTCATGTTTTTTCCTGAAATTATTTACCTATTTTGGGCATTTCTTCTGACATCTTTAATAATAATAATAACTTTAATTGATAAGCGCCTTTCATCAACCCAAGGTCGCTACAAGAAACATATAAGGACAAGACGTAACACAGGGGCAGAAGTGTTACATAGCAGGGGGGGGGAGAGAGTGAGTTCATGTTGGACAGATGAGTTTTCAGGGTTGAAGATGTTCAGAGAAGGGGCGTTACGGCAGCAGGGATGGAGTTCCAGGGGGGGGGGGGGGGGGACGCGACACTGAAGGCACGGCCCCCGAAGGTGTGGAGGCCGGAGTCTGAGGATCGAAGGGTGCGGATGTATGGGTGGAGGAGTATTTGTCATTTCCCAACATTTTTGAAAACACTAACGTTTTTTACCCAAATTACTCACCGATATTTAGGAATTTTTTGACGTATTTTCCTGACATTATCCAGAAGATTCTCATCAGTTTTTAATAATAAAAATAATACATTTGACTTGTAAAGCATCTTTCATTGCTAAAAGTAATCTCAAAGTGCTGCAAGGGCCAAGGGGCGTAATTTACTTAAGACGCCTTTAAAGGGACAGTTAGCGACGCT